>NW_026516301.1:0-175206 GCF_025602895.1 Polychytrium aggregatum
CAAGTCTGTCGATGGCCTCCTCTACCGCGACGAATTGCTGTACATCCCAACAACGGAGCTTCAGCTCGAAGTCCTCCGAGATTGTCATGGCTCGAAGACCGCGGGGGCATTTTGGGAGGGAAAAAACCATCGAGCTGATCACGCGAAAACTACTGGTTTCCCAGGATGCACCAAATAGTGGGCAACTGCTTCAAGTCATGCGAGGTGTGTTGTCGCGCCAAGCCGGTCCGACACACACCCTACGGGTTACTAAACCGCTCCCGATCCCAGAAGCGCCATGGAGTGCAGTGTCCATGGATTTCATCGTCGAATTGCCGAAATCCGAGGGTTACGACGCCATCGTGGTCTTTGTCGATAGACTGATAAAGATGGCCCACTTCCGCGCCTGCAACGTCGCAATTACAGCCGAAGAGACAGCCAAGCTCTTCGTCGACACTGTGTTCTGGGAGCACGGGCCCCGAGATCCATCGTCTCGGACCGAGGCCCCCAGTTCAAGTCAGCCTCCTGGAAACGATTTCACGAGCTCCTGGGAACGTCAGTCGATCTGTCGAGTGCCTATCACTCCGAGGATGACGGACAGTCAGAGAGAGTCAACAGCGTCCTCGAGTCGCTCCTACGCTGCTGCTGCGGTTATCAACAGGATGACTGGGCATCCCTTCTCCCCTTGGCGGAGTTCGCATATAACCACTCGGTGCATGCGAGCACCAAAACGACCCCGTTCGATGCAAACCATGGCTTCCATCCGGTGTGCGACTTCAAGACCATAACACAATCTAAGATTCCGGCAGCTGTGGAACACGTCCGACATCTCGAGCAGGTGCTCGACGACCTCAAACAGCACCTTCGTGGAGCCCAAGAGAAGCAAAAGCGCTACGCCGACCGACACCGCAAGGCCATTAACATTCTTGTGGGGTCCAAGGTATGGTTATCGAGGCGCAACATCAGGACCCAGAGACCATTTGTACACAATTGGATTGGAAACGATTGGGCCCCTTCGAGGTCATCGAGTGTATCAACGAAGTCGCATATCGCCTCCAGCTGCCAAAGTCGATGTCCAAGGTCCACCCGGTGTTCCATGTCTCGCTCCTCGAGCCAGTACATGCGAACACGATTCCAGGAAGAACAGTTGCCCCTCCACCACCCATCGCAATTGAAGACCATGAAGAGTATGAAGTGGTGAGAATCTTGGACGCACGCAAGAGAGGTAGACGTGTGGAATACCTCATACGATGGAAATGGTACGGACCCGAGGAGGACGCGTGGGACCTGAGGAGAATTGCACAAGCGCCCCTGAAGTCGTCCGCGCGTTTCATGAACGCTATCCAGACAAACCCCGTGGACAACTTTATCAACATCGTGCTGAGAGCGTAGGGGGAGGACTTGAGAGGGAGGTGATGTAACGGAACGTGCTACAGAGCGCAGCACGGAGGGCCGGAGAAGCTTCCAGCACCAAGCTGTACTGCGCCCCACCCGTTTGCCTTCCGCAGGCACTCGCCGGGACGCCCGCCAGTGCAGATAAAAGCTGCCTGTTGTTTGGCCTCAATAAACCAGCAGGCAAACAATGCCGTTTAACCCAGCTTGCCCCGATCGTCTTCCGCTTTTCTCCTTGCCATCTGAATTTGCCACCCTTTTTGTCATGTCCTCGCCTCTACCCAGGCCTGCTCAGTTCCATACCCACTCCACTCAGCTACTCGTTGAACTTGGCGCCTGAAACAAGTTCCATCCTGTTGTTTGGGGGGCCAAGCTGCCTCGCCACATCATCCACAGACCCGCACGGACAATCCTACTCTCAGTTACACGAAGCGGAGATGGCCATGATGGACCGGATAGTGGCCGATGGATCATCCCGGTTTTATGTCAAGTGGGTTTGTTCCCCACACTCGAATTACATATGGTATTCCCTGGAGAATTCACCCCATGTTACCGTAGAGATTGTGCTTCCAATACCGTCCTGTGCTCTTCGAATCAACGAACCATGACTCACCACCGTATTGTGCTCCTGCGATCGGTTCTGTCACCGTGTTTCTTCGCGAGTTCGGCTCGTTATAAGCTGCGAGGTACTTCCCGAACTCAGTCGTCCGTTTCAGTCGCCTTGCACTGTCCATCCCTGCCTTTCCCTGCCCTGTGCCGCATCCCTTCTTGTACTGTCACAGAGACCTCGCGTGACTCATCTCCGACTGAGCTCGATGGTACCGTCATTTGACCGCTGAGGGAATTGAAGTACTCAGGGACCAGAAGAGATAATCACCAAGTCAAATACCTCCCTCCTCTTTCAATATGATCCCATCCCTCCTCTGGAACATTTCCTCCTCCCTATTGCCACAATCCCTTTCCTTGTATATCGTGACCCTTTCGTCAATGGCCGGTCGCGCGGGACCCAATGCGATAATATTGACATTGTGCTCTCAGTATTGCGTCAGTCCACAAATGGCCTCTGGGCTCTGAATCCCGCTTCTTGGATCTCATTAACTGGCACATTAAATGCCCTTCGCTATCCTTTATTCAGCCCTTGCAATTTTATAGAATTCATCCTCGGCGGTTGGTGGCAGAATCAATTGATACGGTGATCATAGGCGGTCGAGTGCTCTTCGAGCCCCTTCGTGACCCTGGCCTGCCGCTCTTTTGAACCAGTAACGAGCCACATCGATGTTTTTGGTCACGCCTCTCCCATACTGATAGCAACAGCCGAGCTGCAACTGAGCCTCTCCATTTCCTTGATTAGCCGCTTTGGTGTACCATCTGTATGCCATGGACCAGTTCTGGCTGGCACGGCTGCCTGCAGCGTAGGCATTCCCGATCTCCAATTGCGCCCACGCATGGCCGCGAAGGGCTGCCTGCCAGTCGGGGTCTTCTTCCATTCCGTCACCTGGGTTCTCGAGGGAGGTTTCCAATTCGAGACGGCGGACACCCTCAGTGAGGATATTGGACGATGCACGGCTTGCAAATCCAGAGTCGTGTTGGGGCTCCAAGGGCAGGGGAGTGTACCTGTGTTCATTCGGCGTGACCTGCCGATCAAGATCGACTGTTGGTTTGAGGACGGCCAGTCGACTGAACACCTCATCAAAGGGCGGGCGTTTGGCTGGATCCTGGTGCCAGCAGTCCCCAATAGTTGTGCATGCTGCTTCCGGGGTCCCCTCAGGAATGGCAGGGCGGAATCCTTGTAAGACTGCGACCACGACCACATCGGGAGCCATCACGTCTCCGTCGGCGGCCAAGAATATGGGGAGACAGTCCATGAGGGCCTCGCAGCAGAGAATTCCAAAGGCGTAGACATCGGTGGCGGCGGAGGCACCCTTTGGCTTTTTGAAGGATAGCATCTCGGGTGCCTTGTACATCAAGCTCCCCCAATATACAGGGCTGGGTCGCGGGCGGTCAAAGATGATGAGGCACTCTTGGTGCGGGCAAGCCCAAAATCACAAATCAGAGCTTCAAAGCTTGGTCCAATGAGCACATTCAACGATTTGAGGTCTGCATGGATGATGCTCTTGCTGTGGAGATACGCCATGCCCGAAGCGACTTCGCTCATCAAGCGGAGCTTCTCGGCCAGGGGGGCGACGGACGGGCCCGCCCAAGTACGATTTGAGGGTGCCGTTTTCCATGAAGGGCGAGACCATGAAGAGCTTCTCTACAGTGTCGCAGGCGCCGCGGAGGGGCAGGATGTGGTTGTGGCTCAGTTGATGCCATACCCGAATCTCGCTTCGAAACTCGCCAATCTCTTGTTCGAGGCAGCTGCACCTGAGTTGCTTCACGGCAACACGGGTTCCAAAGTATGTGGCAGTGTAGACATCACCGAAGCCACCAGAGCAGATGGGCTTGGCGGACCAGTTGGTGATAGATTCGGGGAAGATTCGCCAGTCTTCTACTTGGACGGATTTGGCGACAGGGGATGCATCTTGCAGTGATTCTAGGAGGGGAACGATCGTCCTGTCTTTCAGGACGGCATTGGTGGAGCTGTCGTCCCGGAGTTTCTGAAGGGCGGTGACTGCCTGGCGCTGCTGCCAGTCTTGCTGGCCGCTGACAAGAATGTCAAGTCTCTGCATGACGAGACTGTGGTTCTGCTGCATCATCGCAACAAGCTCGTTGATCTGTGTCTCGGCCAAGTCTTCGTCTTGCCTCAGGGCATGCCTGAGCTCGGCTTCGTTGAGCCGGTTGTTGCTGTCGATGGCGAGTGCCAGAACGACATTTTGCCAGAGGGACTCGAGCTCATGGCAGTACTGCTCGATTTGGCGGCGGATCTTGTCCGATTTGAAGACCCGCTGGACCTTGTGGAGGGACTGAACCTCGTTAAAATGGAATTCGAGGATGGTATTGAAGAAGACAGTCAGCCTGTCCGCTTGCTCGGCGAATCCACGGGCATCTGTCCGAGACCGGGAGAGGGTGAACAAAATGTCGCGGGAACGACTGGCCAGGAAGGCCCACGACTTTTGATTCTCCTCCACCTGCTGGACGGCGGTGAAGAGGGCCTTGGCGGCTTGGACGAGGCCTTGGAAGGAGCCACCGGAATGGTGGACCAGGGCAGCGATGCCGCTGACGACAATGGCGATTTCAAGAACAGGCATGGTTGGGATCAATCCTGGGAGAGGGATATGCAATGGCGCGGCCGGTGGATGTGCAGGAGAGAGGAATCTCAGGATCGTCTCCGTGGTCAGCCCCTGTTTCAACTGGGGTTGATGCCGATGTGGCGGTGAACAGCCGCTTGTGTTGCACACCAGGACGAGACACTTGACACCCGGAATGACAGCTGGCTGTGTGGGCATCAGCCGACCTTGGTTTGGAGAGAGCGGTCTCGTCTTCTTCTTTGGAATTATCATGTCATTTGCCCAGGACGCGCTAGAATTCGACGACCCACTCCACAAATATGTCGTTGAACTTGATCTCGTGGAAGTTATACTGGCTTGGTGTTTCTCACACTAAATAATCGCGTGCAGAACGGCGAACGCATGGGTGACGGTGCTTTGTTGGTTAGTGTTGATTCCTAACTGGTGGCTGACCGGAAGCGCAGATCTGGGAGAGGAAATCGGATGAGGTGCATGCTGGATAGCGGAGATCAACAGCAAGCCGTCGGTCAGTGGGATCGTTCATGGACCCGCATAGCAGAATGAGCAAACAGGTTGGTGGCAATCAGCACCACTATACCATCGAACGATTGAAATCAGTGAAGGTAGGACGTGCTGCTACCATTGCCGGCCTCCCGGAACGACTCGACAATGTATAATTAGTGCAAATTGGTTTCTCCAGCGGGGCAGAATGGACCACGAAAGGGAGGGAAACTGATCGAAAATGAGAGTCGATGAGAGTGCTATGGGATGATGCTGGGTGTTGGCGATTCCGAAAGCGCCTTCAATTCCACACCAATCGCAGGGGACAGCCTGAGCTAACGACATTGTCTGTGCATGCAACATATCTTGGTTGAGATGGTGTGGCTGGGATTGCTTGTGGGAGCACTTTCGACCAACGATTTTCAGCATCCACCAGCACAACAGGATGACCACGACGGCGATCGGATTGTCGGCACGATTGAAGGGGATGTAGGTGGTGCAGTTGTTCGTGGCTACACTGTGACCCCACTGAGATAGAGGGTCACAGCGGCTAGTTTGGAGTGTCCATGGTGGTCACCATTGCGAAGTTGTTGCCAAGTATGGGAGACATCAAGTGTCTCGTGAACATGTGGGCTGGGAGATACTGTTTCGCAGACGAGCACTTTGGGATGGTGTGCAAGTATTCCCCCCGGCTCCACGTTTCGTCACTCCAGACCGTTGGAGCTGCAGCATATTGACATGGCAGAGCCATGCGCTGAATTCTAGGCCATCGAGGCGATGAAGGACGCCTGAGGGTGGCCACACGAGCCCACAAGCCCCGCTGATGAGCAACATATCCACATTCAATCCCATAATCACAGAGCTAAGTTTTGGCCGATAAGGCGCCAGAGCCATCATCAACACCAGTCCATCATCGGCCATGGGACAATACCGCTCTGGCTGTGCAAGTGTGTGTGCCATGTGCCTTCGATAGCCAATACCTGGTTTGCCAGTATTGGGTTTGTTTCACCAAATCTTCCCTCAACGTCTCCAGTCCAAAGAGCAGCATATCTGCATCTGGTGGAGTCATGGCAAGGCGTCGTGGGCGAGCTCATACTTCAACATCGGACGCTGGAATGTGCGATCTGTGATCTTCAGTGTCTTGACCGAAAGGTTTCCGAGGTCAGACCCATATTGACCATATTAGATGCTGGCTCTCTCGTCCTGATTCTCTCGTCCTGGCCATCGTTCGGTCAGCTGGTCAATTTGTTTTTCGGTGCGGAGCCCATTTGTATCAATCACGGTGCCGAGGATGCTCTCGATCTGAAGCCGTCACGTGGATCGTTGAGGTTGCATGCGATGAGAATGAGACAGTGCGTTCAGTTTTTCACAAGCGCAGCAAGAACCACCACTCGTCTGCCATCGTGCGTGGACAGGTCGCTCGAATGCATGTTCGTATGTCCTGGATCATTGCTCGCGTATGCGCCGCCGCTGTTCCAAACACCAACTGCGCACCAATCGATTGGCTTGGAGCAGCGTGACTTGCTGCGCATGCGCAGCGCATCATGCGCCACATGGTTCGAGTCACTCGATGTGGCTGTGGCTGGCTGGCTGCGACACCGACAAGCGAGAGCCGAGGAGATAGGCTCTCGGCGCTCTCTCTCCCAGCGAGGGGAGGCACCGTCGTCCTCGCGATCTGCAGATATTTCTTCGCTCCTCTGACCCCTCCTTGCCCGCACACTTCCCGAGATCGTCGAGCAGCCATGGACGCATTCAAGCATCTCAACCACGTTTTCCACGCTCACGCGGCTGTCGCTGATGCCAAAGCCTGGACTGAACTTCTGAAAGCCGATCCCCCGCATGGCGCTCTCTCCAACCATGCTCTTGCCAAAACCCTTGTTGTCAAGCCCAAGGGTGGCAAGGGACCCGATGTTCCGTTGATGATCGTCGCCCTCGACTCGACGGCCACGAACCTCAACGCCATTGCCAAGCATCTCGGCAAGAAAGAGGCTCGCATGGCTAATGATGATCTTATCAGCGCCACTTTGTCGATTTCGAAAAATGATGGTAGGTCCTTCAGGCGCCGAATGGTCACTACGTTTAGGCCCTTTCGTTGCCCTCATCTTTGGACCGCCAGCTGTCAATCTGATCTCTGATCGTCCATCTGCCTTCACTGCCGTCCTGTTGGTCGTACGGTTTCTCATCACGGTTCTCTATTCAGTTACCCCCTTCGCGCTCTCAAACGTCGTCGACAAAGCCACCATTGGTGTTGTTATTGATGATAATGTCTTTGCCGATCCTGAACGATTCCTTGGCTTCCGAGCCTTTGCACCGGACAAGACCCTGTTTGTTCAAGCCGCTCACGTCAAATCCTTCCTCGAAGACAACGGGGTTGACGCCACCATCCTGAACTTTGAGCAGCTTGCCTCGTCTGCGCCTGCGTCGACCACCTCAACCCCCAAAGAAACCAAGGCGTATGTTGACCTTTGCTGGTGTGCCACCCGCATCGCTCACCGGCCCGAATTGATTCCGGCTGGTTGTCGAATTCGATCTATTGCCCACCCAAACCAAAGTAGACTTGTCTCGGCCTGCGTTTTCCTCGTTGGTGGACTCCATGGCTGCCTTGTTGTATGTGGGTCTGTCCATCGCTCGCCTTGGTGCTCTGCGCGATCACACTAACAGACTGTCGCATATACCTCCCACGTTATCAATATCACGAATTCATGTGGATATTAGCGCCAAGGTTGCAAAGCCTGTCGCGACGGCTGCTACCAACGCTGACTCTGGCGACAAGCAGATTCTGATCGGTATTGATGCCAAAAAAGACGAGGACTTCTCGACTTGGTACACCCAGGTTTTGACCCGTACAGAAATGATGGATTATTATGACATCAGTGGATGCTACATCATTCGTCCATGGGCATTCAAAGTCTGGAAGTCCATTCAGCGTAAGACTACCCTGCCCGCTCCTTTGCTCCCTTGACCCTCTTGCTGTGATCACACCCCCCTCTCTCTCCTGTCCTGAACGACTCACCAAGCTTTCTCCCGATCCGGTAATCGCTGCAGAATTTTTTGGGTCGGCTATCGAGGACCTTGGTGTTGAAGACTGCTACTTCCCCATGTTTGTCTCTCACCGTGCTTTGGATCGCGAGAAAGACCATATCGAGGGTTTTGCTCCCGAAGTCGCTTGGGTGACTAAGGCGTAAGTAGCGGTAGCCCATCCCTGTTTGCCGTTTCCTCTGCGCTGGTTGCCTGGAAAGAGCACGTTCTGTTGAGCTTGCTTTACCCTGAATCTCAACTTACCGCTCGTAGTGTTTCTGGATTGGACTTGAACGTGTTTGCACATTTGCCCTGAATCTGATCCACGTTCTGCACCCTGGTCCATACCCTGTATCCATGCCCACCCTTCCTGATTATGGCTTGTTGATGGTTCCCGCAGTGGATCCTCTGATCTGGCAGAGCCCATCGCCGTCCGTCCAACCTCCGAAACGGTTATGTACCCTGCATATTCACAGTGGGTCCGAAGTCACCGCGATCTTCCCTTGAGGCTCAATCAGTGGTGCAATGTCGTCCGATGGGAATTCAAGCATCCCCGTAAGCTACTATTTATGGCACAATCTGCTCCGGATTGTGAACCTGCAATGCACAGACTGCCTCCGCAACTCGGGCCCCTACCGTCAACAGACCAACTCGCAGCATGTTTTGTCGGCCCCTTCTCACTCATATCCACCATCTGATCGTCGTCCTGTCTCCCTGCCCGATTATGCCGTAGAGCCCTTCCTTCGTACCCGAGAATTCCTGTGGCAGGAGGGTCACACAGTCTTTGCTTCCAAAGAGGAGGCAGATAAGGAAGTTCTGGATATCCTTGATCTGTACCGACGTGTGTACGAAGACCTTCTTGCTGTTCCCGTCGTTCCCGGACGAAAGTCAGAAAAGGAAAAGTTTGCCGGCGGCCTGTACACCACCACCGTCGAGGGCTTCATCCCCACTAGCGGCCGTGCGATCCAGGGTGCCACTTCCCACTGCCTGGGTCAGAGCTTCTCCAAGATGTTCAACATCATGATTGAAAATGAAAACAAGGAACGAGTCCATGTCTGGCAGAACTCATGGGGTATCACCACTCGAACCATCGGCGTGATGGTCATGGTTCATGGTGACGACAAGGGGCTTGTTTTGCCTCCGCGTGTGGCCAGCATCCAAGCGATCGTCGTTCCCGTAGGCATTACGGCCAAGACCACCGATGCTGAGCGACAGGCCCTGTACGACAAAGCCAACGAACTCGTCTCGACTCTGAAGGCGGCTGGCGTCCGTGCCAAATCCGATACTCGTGACAACTACACCCCTGGCTACAAGTATAACCACTGGGAAATGAAGGTAGGCTGTGGGATGGAAAGTCCGGGGTCGTGGATCTCGTATCCGGGCTTGATGCCCCATGCCAGTAATCATTTGGGACTGCGTCCACCTGGACAGATTCCCTCTGCTGGGCCACAGCCCTCGACTAAGCCTTGCCTCGTAACTTGGCCTTCGTATCATCCTGGTACTAACAAGATTTTTTTTTTTCCTCCCGCAGGGTGTTCCTCTCCGCCTCGAAGTCGGTCCCAAGGATGTAGCTAAAAACGAAACTCGAGCCGTGCGTCGTGACACTGGTGTTGCTTGCCAGTTGAGCCTCAGCCAATTGGTTGCCGGTGTTGCAGAGCTTCTGGAAGATATTCAAAACGATATGTTTGCCAAAGCCAAGAAAGAGCGCGATGCGCATATCGTTCGCCTTGAGAAATGGGAGGATGGAGAGGGCTTTGTCAAGTCTCTCGATGGCAAGAACCTTATTCTCGCTCCTTGGTGCGAGCGGGTTGCTTGCGAAGAGGCCGTCAAGGAGCGCAGCAGCCGAGTGTAAGTTCGCGCTATAGTATTCGTTCGTCGCTGCGACTTTGGAAGCATTGGATCACCCAACCGGGTGCGCGACTTGCGCTTGATGTAGCGTGGCTTATGTCGCATGACACACTCACGATGGAAGCTTGGCTTTCTGCGGCTAACATATGCTCTCCTTGCGATTTGGCTTGACCAGTGCCGACGGTGACGAGCCCCAAGATGAGAAGGCCCCATCTATGGGCGCCAAGACGCTTTGCATTCCTTTCCAGCAACCCACCGAAAACCCCTTGGTTCCTGGAAAAACTGGCTGCTTTGCTTGTGAGCACAAAGCCGTTAGTTACACTCTCTGGGGACGCAGCTACTAAGCGTGCTTCCTGAGATACGTAGCTCGGGGGAGGTAGAAGGACCGATAAGATTGCCTTTGATCCTTGCGCTATGTACGGTCGATGTAATAAAAGAACTGGACATCCAGGTTGCTCTGATCAACTATCGAGTTGCGCTGCCTTGGTCCGCTGGGCTGGGATGACAGCCGCCAAATGGGCCGCTCTCTCTCTCTCTCTCTCTCTCTCTCTCTCTCTCTCTCTCTCTCTCTCTCTCTCTCTCTTGGCTGAACACCGTTCTGTGATGCCACACTCGCCCCAATAACCGAACCCAATCCCGGTCTCCCCAAGCCAGCTTTCATATCAGCTCCGCGTGGTTTCCAGTCGTCATGGTTGACGATGCACTAACATCTCCCCTCGATCCGGCCCCGTCGCTGATTAAGCGCCAGATCTTCTTGAGCCCAGACTTTTCTCCGCATGTCTATCTTGGCTCACTGGCTGCGGCTCCGCTCCCTTCCTATTTGTCCTCCCAACGACCGAATGTCCATCTGGGCTCCATTCAGAGCGATCTTCTCCTCTCTCTGAAAGATCTCAAGTCGGAGCTGGTCGAGTTGATCAATCGGGACTATCAGGATTTTATATCACTTTCGACCAACCTTGTGGGGGTCGATACCACCATTGATGACTTTCAAACACCCTTGGGCACGATCAAGGCAGAAATACAGGTGACAGCTCTTTACAGCCGCTACGATCGGACGCTCCGACTTCTTTGGACTTGATATATATGGCCCGGCTGCCACCGCGCTCACCCGAGGATCCTATGCCCAGGCCATAGTGCTGGATACGCCCTGTCTCCATAGCTGACGCTCTTCACGATGTCCTCATATCAGCTGGTTGCAGCTCAGCTTGAAGAAATGTCCAACTTGCTAGAAGAAAAGCTTGCACAGCGGGCCACCGTTAGGGAAAAGAAGGTGAGTGGCCCAACCCACGAGAGATCATACAAGAGGCGGCATCTGTCCTGCCGCTGAGCAACGAGGAGACCATAATGCCCTCGATGGGAATTGGATCAATCCGAGTTTGGCGATCATTGGTGTGGTTGCTTCGATGGAATCGCTCCAGTAGGTGGGCTGCAGCTGTGCTGACGAACAGCTCTGGAGTTGATTGTACGACGCCGTACCTGACAACATTCAATATTGTTCATCATCCATGTTCCTGCAATACTTTCATGCATTGACACACGTTGGAGCTCTCAGGCACTTTTACAACTCATCCTCAGCATCCATGCTTCCGCAGTCAAAGTCGAAGAATTTTTAGGCATTGCCCAGAATGAGAGCAACGACCTATTGAGGTATATGTATTTCGAAACTAGGGTGCGACGGGAGAAAGCGGTGTTGTTCGTCATCGGAACGCACTGCCGTTCATCGTTGGAACGCGTCGCTGTCCATCATCGAGTCTCGTTGCAATCTATCGTCGCAATGGGTTGCTGCCGACTGCATCGAACCCCATGTTCTCTATCGCAGTGTTTAACAGCTCATGAACAATCCCAAGGGATCGAACAACGGTTGACGATGGAAAACTCATCGAACGCGTGGCCATTGAATACAACCAACTCCAGTACCTCGTCGGTAAAGGCAAGCAATTGCCTTTTGTCAAGAGCATGAGTTGGGTGCGTATGAAAGCTTGCGTTGGCAGCAGCACAATGCTCTCGATGACAGTGAGCCACGTATTTTTGGCACTTCGTCCCCAACGGATATCATACTAAGGGGGGATATTTATAAAGTGTATGAAATCATTACTCAAAGGACGTGAAAGGATTGACTAACCATCAAATCAACAATTAGAGAATTACAAGAATCAAAGAGATGCTCACATCCAAGCTATCGAAGGCTTTACAAGATGCATTTGTTGCCGTGTTCGAAGCTCCGGGCCACCAGCCCTCCATCCAGGCTCTCAGGCAGTATCTGAGAACTTACCTCCTTATCGATAGAGTTGTGGATGCCGAAGCGGTGTTTACCGAAACCATTGTCCAGCCTTTTGTCACCAAGGTTTGTTGCCATTTGATTATTCTGGCAGATTCTCACTAGTATGGGTCATCGCAGAGCCAGAATTCGGGCCCCCTCTCGTCCGTTGCCCGACGTTGATCCGTTTTGCGGTAGACCTGCCGTGGCCTATTGTGTTGAGGGAGAGGTCAAGGCATCCGGTTGGGCCACCGCGCTCCAGGATCGTACCCAAGCGTCTGTCCCCACTTCTGGTCCTGCCATCCTGAGTGGCAGTTTAATTTCAAGCCCTGTGCAGACTAGCGGCAATAGCACTGTCTGCGCGTCCATGTCGCCTTGATCACGCAATCAGCAACTGACCGTTCATCACTTGGCCGGCAACTAGACATTCGAAGTAAACATCTTGGAGTCTAGTGGCTCCCTCGCAGGCGGAGCTGTTCATGACATGGATAAACTATATAAGGATATTGTCTCCTTTGTTGGACAAGAATGCAGCCGGATCCTTGAAATCACCCGAGAAGTGTTTCACGGCACCCAGTACGACTTGCTCGTCGATACGCTATGGCCCTCGATCAGCTCCACTATCATCAAGAAGCTACCGGTCCTCTTTAGCCCCGGTATTCCAGAAATATTCCACCAGGTAACGGACTGGCCGGCTGCCGTGCTTATTGTAACGCCCGGATCCTCCATAGACTCCTTGCTTTCGATAATAGATCGCGTCAATCGTCAACAGTTCCATGCTTTGACGGTCACGACCGACTACGCCTCTTGTGGTCTGATTGAAGCCCATCCGGGCAATCTGAATAGTATAGCGGTCATTCGTTACAACGACTGGTCTGCTAAATATCTTTCCAACACCACACAGAATTATACAATGGCAATCCGCTTCGTGAGCGCCATCGAAGCGCTGTGTCAGAACAAGCTTCAGCTCAAAAAGCTACGGGCCCATCCCGCATACAGTGATTACATGAAAAAATGGCAACTCTCGGCTTATTTCCAGATCAGGTACGCATTGTTCGATATTCCCCTTGGACAATCTCCCAAGAGGTATTCTCGAGACTGGGCAATCATGGCTTCACCGCTCTGAACGAAACGGAATATCCCTTTGGCAGATTCAAAAGCATTGTTGCTGGTTACTGCGATGCTGAGTCAAGATCTTGCGATGGTGTTATTGATGCCGCTGAGATCAAGCCGCTGGAACATGGTCTGTCTCGCTGTAGCGCCATATGTAGCATCGGTCGTACTAGCGGCCGCTGTTTTGCCCGTGGGCGATATGATCCCACGGTCAGGATGTGAGATGCTTGATCGGCGTGTGTGCACACTTGTGATAATTGCTCTCTTTGCAGAGGCTTACAGAGGCGAGCATTATTCTCCAATTCCATATCCTTGATTTGACAGGGATGATTTTACCCGTTAGCCATGCGCTCCTCGACGCTCTTGCAAGATGCTGGGACGATGGCGTTTTTCTACTTGGTCTATCCCACAGGTTCTGGAGATTGACGTTGCAGGTAGCGCCTCCAATCTCCAGTCATGCATCCGGGCAAGGGGGATAGCTTGGGTTTGGCGGCCCGTGTTTAACGAGCACCCGCATCCGATTCGCTCAAGCTCCTTTCTAGGTATACGAACTGGCTCCAAGCCTTTGTGGATGCCAATGTTCAGCCACAAATCATGGATGCTGTCCAGGTATGTCGTGCGCGATCGATGCACGGACGCAGTAGTGACACAGCATCCATGACTCGAGCGATGCCTCTGGATAAATTATGGCACTGGATGTTTCCGGCAATTAGAGCAGCTATTCTGTTGCTAACGATCCAAGCCAACCAAACAACTTTGGCTTTCTAGAGGGGCGAAAGCTCCGGCGCACTGCGCTCCTCGACTCCAAGCATCAATCCAGATGTCGACGAGCTTGTCATACGGCGGAGTGTTTGCATTTGTAACGATATACAACGAATCAAGGACGAGTCTCGGCGCCTTTATGACTCGGCTATAGTGCCTAGGCTCAATCTCTCTCGGGTAGATTGCGAATCGCTGGATGGTAGGTGATTTGGCATGTGGTACAAAGTCGTGAGATAATCGTATCATAGTAGCCAAAGCATCAGCCCTACCAAAACCTTGGCATTTCGCTCCTGTCTGGATGGCCTGGGTGTGCTTGAGCTGACGAACGCCAATGACACTCATTGTTGGCGTATACTTGCCTGCCGACAGAGTCCTTCGCCGCCGCGCTGTTGGCACTCGATTCGTTTATTCCAACAATCAGTGAGAGGGTCATCTCTACCCTGCTTCGAAGGAGCACGATGCCATTCACACAGATCAAAATGATACAGATGCACTATCGAGGAACCAAGGAGGTATGTGAGGCACGCCGCAGGCGATGCGAGATGAGTCGCAAATTGTAGATTTAGCTTTATATCATGGAGGAACTCCACAGAACTTAACTTGTCGCAACTTTCTTCAATCGATCCGGCAGCTACCAACAAAAAGCTTTCCGTATGTAGCCAATGTAATATTGCCGTTGTCACAGTTTGTGACAGCGTACGAGGACCTCCTTCCCAAGCGAATCCTCGATGACTGGAAAGCATCCCTGGTTGACCAAATTGCAGTCAGGTATGGTTTTCTGCTGTACAACTCGCCGCAGCGTTGCCTACGTTGTACTGAAGCTTATTGCACTCCTCTTTGTCGACAGCTATGCTTCAATCATCAACCAAGTCCTCGCCGATCTCAAAAAAATCGAGGACGGCCTGACCAAGATGCGAAAAAACAAAGCTGCATCAGTGCGAGGTGATGCGACAGAGTTCCCGGATATCATCCGATTGCAGCTCAGATACGACGTCGAAGAACTGATCAAACTGGTGAGAACCTGTGCCCTTCAGCCTCGCCCTGTGGAAAGAAAACAAAGCCACAGCCGCCCCACATACCACTAACCCTTCTGCGGTATGCACCGAAACACATAGGTCGGGGAGCTCGGAATCAACGTGTCTGACCTCGGGGCATGGACCAGACTCCGACAAAGTGTCGAGAAAACGGCAAAGGTCGACGAGCTATAGCGGCAACGTGTCCTATCGTGTGCATCGCGATCAGCACCTGAAGAATGGATATGCTGGAATGACATGCACTCGAAGAGTCTCTATCACATTTGATAGGCTCGCCACATTCGCCGGTTCCGGCTGTTGAAATATACGTTGGCGCTGTGGGCTCCTGGCAGCGCAGAACAAGCAACCGATACACTCAAACTCGGGCAGCACTTGAAAACACTGGACATGGCGTGGCGCAGGGCGGCAGAGCCGATCACGTGTCGGGGACCACAGCGTTTGGCTGGCTGGCAAGGCGATCGGCTCTCTGGATCGATCGGCCGGCTGGATCGCCCATCCGCGACCGAGCCGATAGCGAACCAACGATGGCAGATCGTCCTGGCAAACCGAAATCAAAGAAGAAGGAAAAGGAGGATCTGCGTCGCCAGACTTCGCGCCAGGCTTTCCTCGACTACTACAGAGCTCAGTACGGAGATGAGCGCTGGAGCCAGCTGCTGTTGGCGCTGGAAAAACCCACCAGGTCGGCACCCGGACCAGGCGTCCTTTGCCAGGCGCTGCAAATCGAAATTGATGGGCCGCCAGACCGATTGAAAGGATCGGGCGGACGATCAGCTTGCCCGCCCAGCTGGCTAAGCGAAGCATGGTGCAGCATCCAAGCCGATGCGACTACCCGCTTTGTAAGATCGGCATCTACGACACCATCACCATCACTGACCTTGCCTTACGAACGGCGCTCCAGATATTGTTGTCTCGTCAACAAATATGTCGATCCCGAGGCACTGGCTGAGCGACTTTCACCGGTTTTGCCTCGCTTGCGACAAATCGATTTTGTCAGTATCCCGTGCCTTCTCATCGAGGACGACGAGAATGAGGCTGCTCCATTCCCATCCCCCATGAAGGATATGTCCAATATTTGTAGGTTGGTTATCATATGAATCGTATGTGAGCTATAGCGCCCCAACCGTCACTACCGATGGCCAAAAGGTCGGCATCGCAATGGATGACTGTTGTTGTGCGCCCAGTCCGATGCCCTAGTTTTTCGGGTACTGACAACTGCCGACTTGCGCCGGGCACAAGCCACTATCTACTCGATGCTGCATCTGTATTGGTAAGGGGTTCTGTATCGTATGTTCAAACTCTGCGGCGATTGCCCGCCATGTCGACTGCGTCCAGGCTGTAATGATATGCGGGCCTCCTCATGTGCAGGTTACAGAAGCTCTGGAGATTTGCGAAAGCGACCGCGTTCTTGACATGGTATGCTCCGTGTTGTCGACGATGCAGAACGTGTTTTCGTATGCACAAAAAACATATCCCGGAGCTTTGCTGCATCTCGTTGAACAAACTCGGATATTCCACCAGTGCGCCGCCCCTGGAGGCAAATCTCTCTGCATTGTCCAGCGACTCTCAAATCAAGGCGCCCTCTGCAGCAACGAGGTCTCACCCGATCGGCGCCGACGCCTGCGAACAGTATTGCAGACCTACTGCCCTCCCGATTTTATGGAAAACAACGTCCGGATAACTGGTTTTGATGCCACCAAATGGGCCGAATATGAACCCGGGCTCTACGACAAGGTGCTCATCGATGCACCGTGCTCGACGGATCGGCACATTTTGCACGACTTTGAAGACCTGCTCAAATGGACTCCTGCGCGATTGAGAAACGACTCTCACCGCCAAATCGAGCTTTTACTGGCTGCCCTGGGCGCAGTCAAGGAGGGCGGCGTGGTTGTGTACGCAACTTGCTCGCTGGCCAATGTTGAAAACGATGAAGTCGTTCAAAAAGGTCTGGCCAAGCTCCAGACTATCAGGGCGGAGATTGTTCGACGCACGTTCCCGATCGGTGAGCCCACAACCTTTGGATGGATCGTTTTGCCAGATAATTCCGGCCGCTGGGGACCCCTGTACTTTGCAATACTACGACGACTGGCCGATGCAGCCTAGAGGCCATTCCCGGCCTTCGTCAGACTCGAGGATACAGCTGCATCCGCGGCTATCGGAACGACTAGCCAATCGCAAGTAGTCTGCCCATCACCGAAGCCATGCCGATCTATCATTGATTTGCTACCAATTGGTTTCGAACATTCCTGTTGTCCTGAACCGCCCACAGCGATGTTGATGAGGGAGCGCCACCTAGAATACACGACATTGACGCATGTTGATATTCTTGACTGGCGCACCAACTAGCCCAGTGCAACTAGGCTCCTGACTGCACGGGTGGTATATAGCAGTCCCATGGGACAGGATGCATTGCCCTTGCCTCGCATCAACCTTCGATTTCCGCGCCGCGGCATTGCGATACGAATTCCCACCAATCAACAGCCATGAGAGCCCTATGTCCCATGGTGTCTCGTCTCATTATGTGGAATGAAATTCATATTTCTGTTGCTTGGTCTCTGGCGCGCGGTTTCCTCGGCCGAGACCTGCCTCATGGAGCGACGGCGAGGACTTTGATTTAAGGCTACCCTGTTGAGTCGCTGTGCGAATATGCTCTAATGTCCGGTCATTACCGAATACATCATCCTTTCGAACACGCATCACGAGCCTCGGGTGGGTATATCTCGTGCCGTCGCTGACTGTCAGGAGCACGGGCTGCCACTAGCCATCTAACACACGAAACCCTGTGAAATGGATAAGAGCGAGTGACTTCAATTAATAGCCAAGCACTAAACCAAATTAACTCGCTCAAGAGTAAGTTGAGCCTTCTCTGACGCACCGAGACAATAGTATGACCCGGTGATAGTGGCACATTTGCCACATGTCCCCCAAGGATCGAACGGTCCAGTACATCTTTAGAGAATTGAAAGGCTACCGTTTATGACTGCTATCCATAGATATCCAGCGAAGTGAAGATCTCGTGATTTCATATCAAAGAGCTTTGAAAGAAATCGATGATGTTTTATCAACACGAGCCAAAGGTGGGGTACAATATTTACGGTTGAACGCCTGTTCTTGCCCTCTGCAGCACGTCGTAAATTAAGCACTGCGCTCGCTTCGATCGACATGGCTGTGGCCCTGAATTGGTACCAGTGCGCATATCTGATGCGTGTTTTTCTTGAACATGCAGTGAAACAAGAAAGCAGCGTCGACGAAGGGACTGGAAGGTCAAATGCATTCCCTGCCCCATGGATATACCACCCTGACCGCGAATCGCTTGCACACGAATTACATCAAGCCAAGCTGAAACTAAACTCCCAAACGCAAGAAATTCGTTTGATCAAAACCAAAAACGCGTCGCTCGAACGAGAGATAGAGCGACTTTCCAGGATTGCCGATTGTTCGATAAGTATACAGCAGGTATAGACAACGATGAACAAAATCAGGAGCCTCGCTCAGCTGGTCATCAAACCGAGCACTCTCCAAGGCATGGTCAATGCCGACTGGGTTGCTGATTTCTGCATTTGTTCATTCCAGTATACAGGCCCGAGCCTTACTGGTGAGGTCAAAGGTCTTCCGACTGGGACTAGTAGAGTATGTGCAATTGGCTGCTATCCGAGGGTTTCAGTTTCTATCTGTTCAATATTGGTGCGGTATGATGCAAGCAAGCTGGGTGCGCGACAAGCCCATTCTAATAATGATTTGTGGCCGACGGGAAAACAAGTACATTTTGACCCTTCGTGACAAGAACAAAGAGCTCCAAAGCACAATCGGAAGGCTGGAGAAGGAAATTTTATCTATCAAAAGGCAAACCAAGTACACACAACTCCAAGAATATTTACACGAGCGGCAAGTATACTTTGAAGAGGTACTATGCTGCCCATGGCAGAGTCAGCTCCTGCTGGGACCGACGCCAATCGACTCTGATCCGATGTCTACGCCATATTCCCTGGAAGAGTGTACGATTGAAACAAAAACTCGAATGCACACTATTGGGCACCACTCCCAATGCCACTTCGCAAGATCAATTTCTTCAGTATGACAAAACCATTGACGAGCTACATTCGGAACTCGCATTATCGTTGGACCATATCCAATCTCTAAAAGGCATGAGTAGCAGCGATTCGGTCCGCATAGTTTGTCACTAAATCGAGGGAGATGCTCGACTCGGCTTATACTGATGTCAAAGCCACACATCATTATCATCCACACAAACAATAGCGACCATAGATGATACTAATCACTGGAAAAGGGCCGAAGCCGAAAAGCTTCAGTTTTCGATCGACTCATTGCAAGAGCACATTGTCTCTCTACGCGAAGAAAACAGTGAATATGCGGATTGCCTTCGGAGAAAGTCGGAGGAGTATGCTATCCTAGAGAGAAGCAATAGCGATGCATTGCAAATTGTAGCCGAAAGCAAGGTGCAAATTGAATCACAGATGGCCAATGTTCGGGGTAATGGTTGGTTTATTGATATCGTATTTCATCGATCAAGTTTAAGGTTAAGTAACCACTGGTTCTGCTTTTGTGCTGATGCAAAACGATAAGATCTCGAAAATTCGACCAAGGCATTGAATCACCAGCTGACCCAGTGTCTCCAGAGAAATACCATTCTTGAAAACCACCAGTCTGACATGCTTCAGGTATAAGTCACCATTCGTGGCATATGTTGATTCCTGTGAGCAAGCTCACGCTCTCTATCGGAAACATGATGTAATGCCTCTCACTATCCAGTATTTATTGTTCTTCTGTTGTTGCCGAAACACTCATCGATAGCAAATAAGTGATCTCAAGAAAGCCGAGATGGAGTCCAAGCACAAAATATTAGAACTGGAGAGCGCCATAACACAACTTGAGAACCAAAGCAAACGAGATCTGGAAGCTCGAGATGAAATCTGCAGGACAAATGTGAATTTGATGGTTGAGAAACATGAATCTCAAGTCTCTACCCTGCTCAGCCAGCTTGAAAACGAACGACTTCTTCGTGAGCGTTGTGAGCAGAAAGCAAAACAATCGGATATCGATCATCAAGATATCCTATTTAGATTGGAGAGCAAAATTTCAAATCTGGAAAGCGCACTCTATCAACAGAGCAGTGTTCGGTCCTCGCAATTTGAATGTACTCAGACTGTTGCCGATAAAAGTAGCAGCGTACGTAGCGTCGTCAAGGACCTTGAGGTCGGGAATATGCAAAGCCGTTCGTATGACCCCATTAGCAGACGCAACGATGCAGCCATCGCACCTGAGGGTAAGTAGATCCTGCAGCATGCTAAAGTTCTTGGACGGACGCGTGGCACTCGAAGCTAATGGTGAAATCTTTCAAAAAGTACAAAATTCATTCGAAGACCGACCAAGGTGACTTTGACCCTGAGCCTACGATAGCACAAAAATATCCATAACGTCTCTCGATCGAGTTTCTGAGTCAAATTTTGATTGGCTGTAAAGTGTGGCATTCAAAATTGTAGCTAACAATAATGGCATTCTATATGACAGCACGTCCAGGGAAGTCAAAGTCGTCGCAAGCAGCAATGATACTGTGTCCCATCGAGGACTGAATCCAACAGAGACGGTGGCGGGCCCGACAGTTGATCAAAGTCCGCCAGTTGATCAAAGTCCGTCAGTTCATCAAAGTCCGCCAGTTGATCATAGTCCGCCAGTTGACCACAGTCACCCAAATGAGCGCCGTGACTCGGTTCAAGGATGCCATCAGGATGAACACGCTACCGATGAACACCCACCGACAACCAATGCCGAGTCACCGGAAGTTTATGTCGAGCGTGGTCGCAACTGCAGCACAATCGCAAGCAGCTCCATGAGCCATACGAAGTGAGTAGGCAGTCATACACTAAGAAATATCTGCATCACATTTGGACTGATACGACGCGCGAATTGAAATATCCAAGTAATCAGGACTGACTCAAACATGTGGTAACCCGCCACGTTTATCTGATAGCCATGTCCCCGAAACATGCACGAACCGAGACATATTCGAGGAAGATGCTCCGTTGATACTGCCGCCGGTATATCGGGAGGAAAATTCCGCCAGAGCAAGTGAAGAAAGCATTCCGTCAGGGCTCAATCGCGTGCAAGATCAAATCACCGATCAACCGATTCTTTCGGACTCCAAAGGACCCACTGCTACTCGACGCCAATCAAATGAAGACTGGCTTAATCGAGCCCAGATTGGACCTCTTGGCTATGAAATCGGACAAATAGTGCATCAACACGATGCCGTATCGGATGAGCCTCATGGCAAGCGCACTCTTTTGAAAAAGAATACAAAATCGAATCGGTCACGGGACTCGCTGAGCATGGACCCATGTGGATCCAATCCAGCAGGTAACAGTACCACACCCATGGATTCCAAGCCCCAAAGTGTGTCAGTCGATGAAGACAGGGTCTATCAAGATCATCCACTGCCCTCCGATTTGGCATCCGCTTCCCAGACACTTCAACCAAACTCCAACGACACGAGCAGCCTTGCAGCTTCGGGCAGCACAAGGAAAACGGAAACGCCGGGCGTGACAGAGTCGCGATTCCGAACACGAGAAAATATGCACAAAGGCCAGGTTCCTGCAACATCTCCGACAAGCAGCTTTGAGACTGAGGGAAACGCCCCAAGAGCGGCAAATTTACAAAAGCAGCAGCATAGTTTGGACCTCGTGAGCCCATCCGCTGCAAATTCAGGAGCACTTCCGCTATATCAAAGGAGAAGTATCCATCAGGGTTTTGTTCGCTCGGGGAGTTTCCACAGTCTTGAATCGAAGCGGTAAGTATTAATGGCACGGAAGACTGTCTGTCTCGAAGCACAGGCGAATATCGGCACCAACATAACATGGTTGGATTCACCGTTCGGATCCGGAAGTGATTCTGGAGCAAACTGTACAGAGCTGGCAAGCAATGAGCCTCCACGGAATATCAGGTAAGCCGATGGGAACCCCCAACTTATATGCCAGTGTGGGTAGAATGACCACCACGCCATGGAATTTAAATGCGAGAGTGGGGATGGGGAAACCACACAGTATGAAAAGTATATAGAGCACGAGATCTAACATGATCGAGCCCAGCATTTCTTCATCGACCCCTCAATCGCCACAACTTGCCACGCGAAACCAACCTCAGCGAGAACCATCACTTCCAATATTACTTCCTCAAGAGAGTCATGGACCTCATTTGGCTCAGCATGGCAACGCCCCCGATCCAGCATTGAGCAGTTTACCAAGTCTCGTTCCAAAAAAATTGGTGCTGTCCACGAATCCCTCCTCTTCAAGCTCAGAAAAGCCCCTTTCCAGTATCATTCGGGGACCTGAGGCATCCATTACATCTACCATCAGTAGATCAATATCCCGAGGAAGCTACTCAATGCCTCGGTTCGATTCCATGGCCCAACAATCGTCACAAAGTGCTTCAGAAGCAGGTGGAGATGCTCAACTGTGGGGAGGAGTTATGTCTCGGTCCGGATCGCAAACGATGTTGCAACGGCCCACTCCGATCAAGCAAGATGACCATGCTTCCGAAAGTAATCGCAAGTGACACTTTTCTCTGGCAAAGCTCCCCGTGCACAATGCGACGACACAGCCGGGTTGAACTACTGAAAGCAGCCTTACACTGAAGCAATCTCACCGCATATTTCATCTACTCTATCTTGAATACACGACCGATTCCCTGTGGCGACGGGACTGGCATACTCAGATCATGATCCGTGAGGCATTGATGTCTCGATGTGGGAGTGTGGTGGATGCATCCGACCCTCTGCACAGCTTCATGGTTTCTCGATATCAAGCCAGCCAGGTCAAACGAGGCGCTCGGCCTCCGGGCACTGTGAGCACACCTGGGATGTGTTGAGCTCGTTCACCGAGCACACATGGATCTTGGAGACGGATGGGCCTGGTGGACACCCCCGGTGATGCATGGATTGCTCGAAATACCAAGCAAAGTTGAGTCCCCGTGGGCTCGACGGATATATCTCTCCCTTTCCTTGCTTTCACGATGCGTTCCCACAGGCAACCAGTGTCAGTTTCCATGGACACACTGTTTGGCCGCGATGGGCGATGGATTGTGGGCATTCACATGTGGAGAAAGCCCCCCGCCTGCGTCCAGAAACGTGTGTCTCATTTTGCTTTGGGAACGCTGTATTAACATGGCATCAAACACAGTGCTCGGTTGCTGGCTTGGTCTCTCAGCCTCTGTCGGACTTCTCCTACGGTCGTTCGGTCCAGGTTCAGGAGCTCCATGTCTTGGGAAGCTTCCGTCTCACAACCAGGACTTGATCCCATGCGGCCAACACATCATCCCAATCGTTGGCGACCGAGATGGTTCCCCATTCAAGAAGCACTTGGGAAGCGCTCTCGTCGTTGAAAACGCTTTCCGTCCTCGGGCCAATCAATATGATCTTGTTAACTTCTGGAAACAGATTCAAGTAGTCCACTACGAGCCCTGGGCGCCTCAGGTAACAGGCGAAGAGTGTCCGGACCTTGGCAACGTCGAGGATATCTGATAATTGGTGAGATAAGCCAATTTCGAAAGATCGGGGTTTGTTGGACCATTTCTTATAATTACCCAATCGCTGTGTCAAAATACAGCATTCGCTTGGAAGGAACAGGTTGATTGGATGCGTCTCGACACCGACAATGACCGACGGGGGCTTCAAAAACCTCTGGACCAATAGCTCCAAGATTCCTGACCCCGAGCCAATGGAGAGGATTATATCTTGCCCAGATCCTTCGATGCAATCCTGCTGCATCAGTCCTGCCAAACTCATCACGAGCTTCCGGGTCGGTAAAACGCAGCAGAGCGTGAACCGATCATCCGTATTTTCAATCAGCGAGAGGAGCCGGTCCACCTTTTCTTCCGGGGACAAGAGCTCGTTGGAAAACTCATGCCGAACGAGGTCATTCAGAGTTTGAATCTCTCCCTGAGATCCGGATTTGCGGTACAGAGTCTGCGAGCCAGACATTGAAAGATCTGGGCTGGTCAGAACCAAGCATCGAGGCTCTGCTCTGCTGAGGCGAGCGGAACGTGGGGCTGGGGCGAGGCTGTCTCTGTTCTCGCGAGAACGCTCTCGCTCCCGTCGCTCACATGATCCTCTCACCAGGACGCGGACCACCAGGAGCGGATGCGGCTTCCATTGCAATGCGAGGGCGATCGACATGAAGACGGTGTATTCGGGAACCATGACAATGCAGCCACTCCGGTGCCCCAATTTCCGGAGTCATGCGTCACTCGCGCCCCCAGGCCTTCCTTAGCTCTTGCTCCACAAACAACCTGTTGCTCTTCCGCAGCTTCAGGAGCTTGAGAATCCAGTCAAGCTCCGAGATATCGCCACCGGACTGCCTGAGCATGAGCTGATACTGCGCCTTGAGGGATTCCGGGTCATCGAAATAGTGGTCGATGATGTTTTGAAGGGACTTGAATCGAGCAGAGTCGACATCAAGCATTGGCAGCCCATCGCCATCGGCATGAAAAAGCGACTGCATGATCTACGCCATTGGGACAACTCGAATGAGAACCTGTCGACATGACCGTTTTCTGCGCCCGACATTACCAGAGCAACGATTGGCTGCCACCAACCATATATGTCTCCATACAGGCGTTAGTCAAGTGCACATACCTGCAGCGCAGCTTTTAGAAAGATCACACGGCCCTCGTTCCAGACCTTTTTGCCCTTGCCGCCTTCGTCCAGGCCTTTGTCGCTGACCACCAAGCTTTCCATGACTATTACGACCTGGTCCCAGATGTTTTTGACAACCTTCATGACAATCACTTCGGTGCAGCTGGATTGTATTTGCGACAAGTTTGCTTCGAAAAATGCCCAGATGGGCTGTAGGTCATTCCGAACCATTTCAGCGAATTCCCATGATGCCTTTTCGTCCATGCATCGATTCGGGCGTGATCGCTTCAGGCCAATCTTGAGCTCTTTGAAGGACGGCATGTCCCCAACGATTATTTTGAGCGGCTGTGTCTTGTGGCGCTCAGCCGATGCTTTAAACAGGACACGGAGATCGCCACAGAGCTACGATGGTTTGGAAATCCAATCAGTCAACCAGCGTCCGATCCAGATACGGCCGTTATCTAACAATTAACCGTAATCCGCCATGGCGATCGTGCCCGAGCCATCATACGCACACCACCCAGCATCAACACCCGTCCAGCTCGGAGTACTGTCCACAGGAACTCACCCGGCCAACGATGGCAGCGATGAAGCGATCTTGGTAACACTTTACGCAGCGATCCAAACGCGACCGGAAAAATGAGATTTCGTCGCGATCGGTCATCGATGAGATCCTCATGAGGACCTCGCCTTCGTCCCCAAACGCAACCCATGTTTCGCTTTCCGTATTCCAGCCCAGATCCAAGCCAAGCCGAGCGCGACCGACGAGTAGGTCGCGTCCGTCGAGGAACTGGTGCATCAAATGCACCTCGATCGCATCCATCCTTGGGCCAGGAAGGATCAGAGTCAGCTCGTCATTCCAGGTTGGGTATCCAGGGCCCTGTGGTGAGCAAGAGCTTCGAGCAAGCTCGCGCCCGCTCAGCGTCACGAATCGGACAAAAACCAAGGTCGAAAGTGGAGTATGGACCGGCGTTCGGGCAGCATGCAGCAGCGTGATGCGCAGCAGAAACCGAGTGGGGAGTTTGTTGTGGCCATCGAGCGAGCCAGCAGATCGAGCTGGATCTACCGACAGAGACACCGATTCGATTGGACTAAAAAGCTCATGAATCCGACTTTCAAGCTCAAATACGTTGCTGAGCTTGACGCAGGCCTAAATGAAAGGAGATGATTGAGTTCGGATACAATCCGTATGTTACTTGATCGGCTAGGTTTGCATAGTATCGACGGATGGAGATGTGGGCCAAGTTGAACAGTTTAAAGACAAAGGTCGGAACGCTGAAATGACAAAATGCCACGCATGCAAGAAGCTTGGGAGATTCAAAGACGCAAGAAAGCTACAGAGTGGCTGGAGAAGCTGGGGCAGCGGGTGGATCGAGGCCGTTCGTCACTGCGACCCGCTTCAGGTCCAACGTGCTTGGGACGGCTGCCACAGAGAACGAGGCCACCCTGCCCGCCTCAACGCTTCGGCAACCTCGAATCATAGTAGTAACCGACGTGGCAAGCGCATTGCACATGACAAAACCTGTGGCTATTCTATGGCCAATGTGGTCCATTCAGAGATTGCCCTCTGAACTTACCTCCGATGTAATGCGCATTTCCACAGGCACGCTCTTGTTGGCTTTGACCTTTATGAACTTGGCGAGCTTGTTCTGGCGAGGCTGCGGTAGTGTGGCATTATCAATGACGGTGCCAGGACGGCCGAGATCGAGCTTGAACCGATCGTGTATGAGGCTGCAATACGCCTCTAGTGTTTCAGACACAATCTGAATCGCACACATTGTTAGAACAAGCCATGAGCAATCCGAATCTCGACCTCGGTATCGATATAGTTGTAGGACTGCGTAAGCTCCGCGGGCGTGATGTCGACTCAGGCTGCTGCTTACCTCAACCATTCGAGACAAGAACTGTGCTTCTTCGTGGGGATCTGGCCAATGCAACTCTTGGATGAATCGGATGTATTTGTCGCAAAATTCCACCACGTCAATGACTGATGTGGAAAACATGCTGTCGGAATTTGAGTTCATTGGGGTAAACTAGGAGAGAACAAGAGGTTGAGGGCGTGGTCAGATGGCAGGCGTGAGGCAAACGCTCGATTCTTCCAATTTTTCTTTTTGGCCCTGACGGCAGTGCATTTGGGAGCTTACGCTGTCCTGCTCGATAGCGTTCATAACCCATTGCTGGGTTTTTCGTCCTGGATGGTTGAGTGGAGACAAACCCGCAGAATAACATAGAAACAAGGATGGCCAAGGCCCGAGATGTTATCAGTAGCCCGCCGGCTTCGTATTCGGCTCCTGATAACCCCCAGCGAGTGCAAATAGTACAACAGAGAGTCTCTGTGTGCTCGTGTTCGACAAAGAGTGGTTCTGAGCACAAGCCAATCGAAGGCACTTGCGAGGAAAGGCCGCACACATAGCCATAAATGTAAATATACGTACGAGCGTCGTTGATATAGTGAATGATGAAGGGTCTGAAGCACTGTGAAGTCTGAAGTATCTCGTCTAGCGGACTTTGAGCAAAATCAAGACAGGTCAGCACGGACAGAAGGCGTGTCTCGGGTTGAAAGCGGCCCAGCTCGCTGTCGATGCTGCAAGCTTTGTCGTCACCAACCCTTACCCAGGATAGAGCCTTCCCACCAGTTCGCGGAACTTTAGAATGGATTGGTATAGCGAGTAGACTTGGCTCATATCTGTGGAGGCGATCGCCCCACCCGCGGTGATGCGGAGCAGGTCCGAGGAGACGACCGGAACAAACACCTTTGATGCCAGCAACGGAACGTCGAGAGCGCTTTAAAAGAGTGCGTGCAAGCGCAAGAAGAGCAGTGAGTGAGTCGACTACAGCGATAGAAACCAACAAGAAATCCAAGTACATCAAACACGCCAACATCACAGCAGCGCTTCCGCATATACACTGCGATCACGTCTCTACTTTGGCAGCGCACTCACTTTGCGATAAGGTGGCCAAAGTACTGCAAGTAGACCTCAAGCTCTTTACCAAGGAGCTCGACAAAGTGGCCTAGGCTCTCGATCGGCCCCGTTCGTTGATCAAACGCGAGGGCTCGCAGACCATAGCAGTGCTTGTCGATAGCATTGACGATCGCCTAGTTTGACATCAACCGCATCAAAGCCCAGTCGAGTTCCGTGACGATTGAGCAACAAAAATCATGATCCTACTTTGTGCGCCACTCCTTCGAGGCCTGTCCCACCCCCAACCCCATCTCGACAGCGTGGCCGATGCAAATATTCGCTCTTCTTGTTCGGCAACCTGCGGCGATTTCGGGTCTCGGTGGTTCAGTGCTCGAACCAAAAAATACAGTACCTCGTCAATCGGATCGCATAGCGGCTGCGAAGAGGTCTCTACAGGACCGTCGGCAAGAAACCGGTCAATGTAGATGAGACAGTCTATAATGTGCTCGAGATCATTGCGTTGGAATGATGGAAGTTGGCAAAAGAACTTGACGAGCTGATCGTGGAGAACATGTCGGAGCCTCTGACATGTCGAGCGGTAGAGTTGCTCCTGAAGCGACAAAAATGTCAGCTCACCGATAATGGCATGCGGATGCACTTCCGAGGATGTGTGTGCACATTCGTCGGGGTATCAGCGGTCCCCGATCCTGACAGCGACGGTATACTGCCGCCAAACAAGGGCGACATCTGCAATAACCCTTGGCGCCTCGATGCTGAGCGCTGCCCTTTCTTTGCTCCCTCAACGGAGCCATCTCCTAGTCGCGCGAACAGCGGACAGACAACACCTCCTGGCGCCATGCGATATCTACGGACCAAGCTGATACGGTAACCAGCACGCTCATTTGCAGGCATCGGGCGATCGTTCGCTATGGTGCATGTCCCTCGTTGTTGAAACAATACCTACATCGAATATGCTCATAACGTGCATCCGATTTTCTAACTCTTTGCTTGCGAGCTCAAATTCTCGCCGCAATTCTGCCAGGGTAGCCTTGCCCTCAGAAAAGGATGTGGCCAGCAGGTGAAAGCAGCTATGCAAGCAAAGCAAACACCGCTCCGTAAGCACGAGTTGGAGTCTCTTCACCAGGCGCTACATAGCGGACAGGGTGCCAAAGCCACTGCCTCATGACCCTGAGCTCACCTTGCGGAAGATGTGGAAACGGGCAAGCGCCAGGTTCGGCAGGTTTGATTGATCAGACTACTGTACCGCTCTCCAAGAGTTGAGTCGGATGAAGCGGGACTCCCTCGATCTTGCTCGCAATAACCGGATTCAAGACAGCGCTTGATAAGGGTGATAAACGAGCTTTGTGGGCAGAGCGGAATTGTATTCAGCGGAAACTGCCCATTGTTTCCAATGCTCTAAAGTTCAGAGTGGATCGAGGACATTGGGGGTGAGCATAGCCGTATCGAAGTCCATATTGGCAATGTGGCGGTCATTGGTATCTGCTGATCAGTACGATTCAATCCCGCAGATACCTCCACCGTGAACCAACTGTGGCAGAGACAAGATGGATCCGTTCGTGGCGGGCACGCCTGCATACCTCGTCGTACTTTGATATCACCAGGTTGATGAAGCCCGTTATTCGTTTGCTCAGCGGACGCTTTTGCAGATCAAACTGATATTTGCTGCGATGGCCGCCGTTCTCAAAGAGCGAGGCTATCAAAGCCCGGGACAGCTCGATTTGACCCAAAAATGAGTCCTTCGAGCGATCCGGCGAGTCACTGCGTCGGTTCCAGACTGTCAAGACAACCTTGGACGATTCGGTGAGTAGGCTGGAATGGGGAGGTTTTTGTGGATGGTAAGTCGCTTGAATCGCCCCCCAAAAACACAGCGCGTAATTGCATGTGGGGTGAACTGAAATCGTCTTCACAATCGGCCAACAGCGAAAGGCCATTCACTTCATCGACAGCAACCAAATAGAACAAGCCAGCAATTTCAGAGGCTGTGCTTGGAAGGAATAAGTCTAGAGTGCGACTGATCGAGCCAACTGATGCCCAGCGGATGAAGAACAGAGTTTGTTTGGGCTACGGTGCATGTGGAGCCCAACGTGGAGCCCAATGTAGAGTCCAATGGAGTATGGGAAATGGCAGACACTCACGCAAAGAGTGCAAAATTCCAAGTGGGGTTCACGGTCGATTGCTGGACTTGGCTGAAGAACGGAATGTCATCGATCCACAGCAAAACGTACGGATGGCTCGATCCGCTTACGTCCTTGCGGTAGAGGCTCTGTGCAGATTGGACGCAGATGGAGAAGATGCCCCGGCGCAAGGTAATCGTCGGGCTCCGAGGATACTTGTACGGCAGCGACGATAGCAACGCGGAAAGGGCCGAAGCCTCCTCCTGCTTGTAATTGATGTACTCGCTCTGTGTCCTGAAGTCGGCTGGGGACAATATCGACTTGTCCGTGTGGAGCAGGTGCTGGAGGATCATCCAGTCCATGACAACGAACTTTGGTGCGGAGGAAGCAAGGTTGGTTGATATGACACGCGATTCCGATCCGGGGGTCGATTCAAAAGGCAAGAAGCAATATCATCCAGATTCAGATTCAGATTCAGATTCAGATTTGGGTGGTCACGTCGGCCCCCATGGGCAGCGAGACTCAACGCAAAGAGGCGATAGTGAAACGTAACGACAAGATAGAATACCAAGTCGCAGCGGCAAAGGACAGCGAAAGCAAGCATGCCCACGATTACCTCTCGGGATGAGTTCCAGAGGAACAGATCTGTCTTGATGTCGATTTCGAGCTGCTCGGAGATGCCAAAGAGACGCATGATTGCATCAATGCGCTCCTTGGCAGCCGAGTCCAGGGTGACGCTGGGTGGAGGAGAGTAGCGATATTCGCCTGTCTCTGTCGAATGCGAGGCACCTTCCTTTACAGAAACGCCAGTCTTGATATTGTGGATGGCAATCTTTGTACGGCCGACAAGAGACTCTTTCATATTCGAAAGCGACGAGGAGACCGAGAGTCGCGACGCCCCGGACTGCTTCGACGCGAACGAATGGACCGAGAACGTCGACATGCTCTGTCTGATTGGACCGGGGCGAAACAGGACCGAGGGCGACAGCGGGGACGATGCCGGTGGCTCGGCGAACAGACACGACAGGACCTGCGAAAGCGAGGGCTCTAGGTCCAAGGATTGCATCATAGCGGCGGACGCAGGGGGATAGATGGATGGCGGGCGGGCGCTCAGGGCAAAGGAGCGATGCTGGCGGGAGTGCGCAAGTCCCAAGCGGCGGTCTGGACATTGGCGGCATGGCCGAGAGGCGCGCACTGCCACCGGGCAGGCTCGGCGCGGCTCGATCCGGCTCGAGCCGGCTCTGCTGCGCCGTGGCGTGCACCGCCACAGGGACATCCCTGCAGACTTTCCTTGCAGCCCGGTCTGCGGTTCTGCGCTCCTGCCGGGACAAGGAGTCCTTCGGCAGCCCAATGGTGGGTGGGGGGGGGGACAACAGACCAAGTGGCCCGACATGCGACTTGGGCCATCGCCCCCGTCTCTCTCTGGCTCGGCGCTGCTGCTCCTGTCTCTCTTGGCTCCCAAACCCTCGCGGAACCGTCGATTCCTTGAAACCTGCAGTCTTCCTGCATCAGACCCAGCAGGACCGTCGCACACCTTCTCCGAACCACAGCATCAAAGCAGCCTCGTTCTCCAACCTGTCCGTTTGGGGCTCGCTGAAACTCGTCAGCAATGGCATCTTTGGGACTCGGGGTATCCCCGCTTGCTGCGACCCACGACACGGACGAGTATCCGGCCCTCTGCAGCGCTAATAGCATCGATCCCATCCACGACATGTTGGGTGACCCAGCGTCCCAGACGGTTGCTGTGGCCAGTCTTCGCAGTCGGCCGCCGTCCATCGTTACTGCCCCGGATACTGCATACTCTGTGGATCCGCCCTCGACGGGCAGGAGTGGCTCATCCTCTTATCGGGGGCCGTCCTTGGACCTCGAAATGCTCCCGCCCTGTGTACAAGACCAAGTCGACAGCAACATCCACTCTCACCATAATCCAGAAGAACTCGCCGAGCAGCTATTGACGGGCCGGGCGGCCGAGGCTCCAGCCAAGGAACGTGAGTCGACGTTACGTCGCCCGCTGTCACAGCTGTTTCCGAGCACACCGCCCAGCAGGCCTGCGCTTCGATCCTACCGCTCCTTCCAGTTCACATCCCTGGGTCGCAAAAGTGCTCGCACAAAGAGCAACGAGCCCGAGGCAGAGCCTATCATTCCACAGCCCATCGAGCCCGAAGCCAGTCCTTGGCAGAGCTCGACGACGGGAAGAAGAAGCCGCCCTGTGAGCCAAAATGCCATCTCGCTGTCGCCCTCGTTGTCGAGCGAGCCCTCCCGCTCCGGAGAACGGGTCAAAGAGCGGACTGCACGAGCGACCCGGTCGCAACAGCAGCTGAAGCGCCGATCGGCGGCCCTGGGCAATCTCTTCAAGCCCCAGCCCAGCCTCGCCGTCAAACAGATCCCTTCGATCGAAGTCCTCCAAAGCTACAGCTCTGCGCAAGAAGAAAGCGGCGCTGGTTGGCCGTCCCAGGCGAATCGTCACTCGACGGGGCTTGTGTTGGGGCGCTACGAGTCCCGCTCGTCCCAGGTCGATGCCCAGCAACCTTTCATGTCCGAGCGACCGTTCGGTCAAGGTAGCAGGTCTATCCAGGAGGAAAGCGGAGGCAACCTCCCACGGGCCTTTCCCAGCAAGATTGTCTTTGCCCAGGGAACCCACTCCCTCCCGAGTCTCCAGACGCTCTCTGGCGAAACCGAGTTCAGCACCGCCATTTCCTCGCGGCTTCCGCATCCCGATGATCTGTTCGGGAGCCCCGGCTCGCAGCCGGCCGATCCGGCAGCCGGTAGATGGACGCTTCCACGGCTCGCGCCCAAGACGAGAGATGAACAAGTCGCTGCGGTGCTCGATGCAGACAGGCCCATGATCTCGGCGCCTTATGCCGGCGAGAGTGGCCCTGTCCGCTCACGGTTTGAAAAGTCTCTCCTGAAGCTCAAGCAGATCACCAGCAAGCTCTTTTCAAAAGCAGCGATTGTTCGCTGAGGCCAGACGGCGACGCAGCGATGATCTCTGAGGGGGCATGTGCCTCCCGTAGATGTTGGGCCCGGCTGCGAGGGCTCGATGAGCCGAGCCGTATCCTTCACGAGCTGAAATAATATAGCAGTCGAATATCATACGGTCGGCAGTATGGGACGATACGACAGCGACAAGCAAGCAGCAGCCCTGCAAAGCCGAGCGAGCGATCATCCCAGTACAGGAACAAAACTCCCTCCTACTGACCCGAAAGACAACCAGCCAGCGGGCCAAGCGGGATCGGACAACTCGCAAGGGCCGCACAGATGCTGGGGGGGGGGAGTCGAATGGGCTGCGAGAGGGTCCAAGCGACAGGGATGCTGTCCCTGCGAGCGGTCGTTTGAAGGGCAGATGGCTCCCACCGAGACGGCAAGCGTGCTGGAGGATGGAAGCGGATTGATGGTGGACACAAGCCGAGCGCATGCAGCCGAGGGGAGACCAGGTGGCATTTGGAGCAGGGCGGACCACCAAGAGCAACGGAGTGGGTGTGGTTGGATGGGCGATGACTAGATGTAGCAATAGTGCGGCGCAAAGACGCAAGACACTGCTCGAGCGATCAACTGCAGCAGCAACGACAGCAGCAACGACAGCAGAAGCAACAACAGGACTGCAATCGAGGAGGACCGACCGAACCACAATCGGTGCTGGATCGGCAGAGCCGAGCTCGAGTGGCAATCGCAGACAATCGACAACCACAGACAACAATCGACAACCGCAGACAATCCCATCCGCTGTGCCGAGCGGCTGTCTGCCATGGACGCACCACTGGCTCCTGCCCTCGGTGCCCGCCAGCCGGACGTGTTGCGCACATGCGGCCAGACAACCACCCCCCCCCTCTGGAAGTACTCCACTGATGCGAGGGAATGATCCCTTTCGAGCCTCTGCCCCGCCCGTCCGTCGCTGTCGCCCTCTGGCGCACTCAAGCCACCTTTCCTCTCCATCGGCAGGCCGCCAGGAGTGCTCTTTGTCTCTCGACATTCCCCGTCCATCAGCCCCAAACAGCCTCGCCCCGATCGTCATGTTGAAGGCTTTCGGCGTCGCCAAGGGTGCCTCGCAGCCGCTCAAGGTCCGATTCCACCATGCCTCGCCCAGCCACCCGTCGATTCTGTATCTCGATCAAGACGCCGATAGCCTGGACGGGAGCGTTGTCGTCTCCAACAAGGTGATCAAGAAATGCCCCGACTTCAAGATTAGGCTGACACTGTCCGTTGGCATCATGTCCAAGTACAAGCCGAGACAGCTGAGCCGAAAGGCAAGTCTGGCCGCCTCGCTGGGTGGCTCTTGTCGGCCTGAGAGCGAAAGGGGGGGGGTTCGTAGCCAGTGTCTGTGGCCTCGCATGGCTGCAGACACCCTGCCAGGGGCGAGGATGAACTGCCGGCGCTTTTACAGCCCAAATCTGTTTGCCGAGGCCGCACAATGTTCGCCAGAGTCGACAAGCAACTTGGGTGCGGCCCATCTCGCTTTGATCAAGGAGCTGCGGCTGCATCATGGCTGCCCGTCGGCCGTCCTGTGCTCTGCACGGTGGCTTCATGATCGCTACCGATCTAAACTCACATGCCGGCCACCACCCCGATTGCCATTTCCACCACAGACATCGTTCCGAGGCGGCGCCCCACCACAGCAGACGGAGCGCTTCCATGCGGGCTGCATCTACTTTCGCGATATTGTGGTGCTGGCCACCCAGGCCGAGCACCCCGATGGTGCCGTCGCGCCCTTCCGGTTTCCGCTTCCTGAGGATCTTCCTCCTTCGTGCCAGCTCGGGGACGCCTCTTTTGACGTCTCATATATCCTGGAAGCCGCTGCAGTCCGGGACCCGGCCGGAGAGGATGTGGTGGCCTCTTGCGTCGTTCAGCCGACCGTCTTTCGACTCACGACCGTTGATCATCGCAGCTGCGAGCTCAAGACCGAGGCCAACTACCTTGATTCGGGCTCGGGTATGGATATGGATATGGATCAGCACTTTGTCATTCTTGTTCTTTTGTACTGACGTATTCAGTCGCGTGGCGAAAGCTGCTTGCTCGATGGCCAGCAACCAGAGCTCATACCCATCAACCACAACGTTCTCACTCGATATCTATCTGCGCCAGACAACGAGATGACCTGCACCAATGTCACGCTGCCAAGGACTGTGCCCTTGAGCATACCCGTCTTCCAGCTCCTGGTGGATTTCCAAGGCACCTTCAAGTCGCCTGCCGACGCTGGCTCTGTCAAGATCCAGCTGATCGAGTACTGCCGCACCTATGTTGGGTAAGCGACACAGGACAGAGCTCAAGACTCCTGTCATCTGCACAAGCGAACGTCTCGAGCCCAGATGCTGACTTGCTGCGATGGCGCCCGCCTTTGCTGCCCTCTCGTTCCGACGGCCAAACTGGTTCATCCTACTGCAGTAGCCAAAAGTCAAAGGAGCGAGAGCTCACATCGTGGATCAAGGGACATTGGAAGCGCTCCGACATCGTCCCGGACGGCAAATACTCCTCGGGATTCGGCACGGTGTCGTCACGACGGGGGCTCCTCTCGCCAATCGAGTTCAACGTGCCCTCCGTTGGAGCCAATGCCGCCTTCTCGTCGCAGTACATGCACATCTCGCATAAGCTCCGGCTTGCGGTTCCAGGCACACTCAGCATCGACATTCCCGTGGTTCTGGCACACATCGGTGGCTCACCAGCATCAGCATCGGTGTCGGCAGCAGCAGCAGCAGCAGCAGCGTCAATGACAGAGCCGCACCTGCATCACTCTCCGGTCGACGCAAATCCCCGCATCCGCACCCAGCGATCGGCCGACGAGATTTTGCTGTCGTCGCATGCGTCGCTTGTTTCTCAGCGGCCCTGGCCGGGCACTCCAATGTCGCCAGTGTCGCCAATGTCACCAATGTCGTCAGTTCATCCACTCCTACGAGCCAGCTCGACCGCGACCCGTACTAGCTCCAATATATTTTCCAAGTAGGTTGCTATCCCAGGAACATATCTCTTCCCCTTCTCCTCTTCAGCGTCTTCCGCCCTTCTATCTCCTAAACCTCTAGAGTCCCTGATGTTGCAATCCATCCCCCTAAACTCTTCGACAATTGGACAGTTCCAACTCCCCACATACACTGGTCGGCTAACCGTACTTCTCGCAAACATTTTACTGCTTGCACAGCATAACGAGAGACGAGTCCTATCCAGATCATGAACGCGACGACAGATCAAGCACCGCAAGGGCTGTCCACTCGCTATCGATGATGCGCATCGATCGTAGTCGCTCATTCAGTTCGCTGTGTCCGCAGTCCGGTCACGAAATGCAGCGGTATCAATCCGTGCAGTATCAGCGATCTCGGAGCACCTTTGGCCGAGCCGCGGCCGGCATGAGGTCATACGGCGATCTGTCGGAGCTCTCAAGGACGACGCGCCAGTCCAGCTCGCCTCTCCGCCAACAGGTTCTGCCATCCTTCCAGATGGCCGCCGAGGCTCCCGTGAGACCGAGCCCAGGCCATATCGAAGCATCGGACGGCGACAGTGTCGAAGCCTGCTTGGTGCCGTCGGTACTATCGGAACTCGGATCCTCCACTCGGGTCGGAGGGGATGCCCAGTTATGCACAGAGAGCGGGTAAGTACAGGGCTGGCTCTTGTTTGGTGTGCGATTGCCACCGCCCTATGCGCACTTCGGATCGATTCAGTCATACTGTGTCCTCGACACCCAGCCGGCAAGCTTGCCGGATCCGCCTTTGTCCCTAACCATTTACGACTGATGGATGCGACTTATGACTCAATCTACCCCCCCCATCATCCTCCTCTTTGGAACCTGCAGGCCCCTTCGGCGCATATCTCAAAGCGAGTCGCTCTCCTCGATTCTATCGACTAAGACGCCTCAATTTGCCTCGAGATCGTCAACAGCCGTGCTCCGAGACCGATCTTATTTCCACTCCATCCCGACAAAGCACACCATGCCAATGCCCCTCCCCGATACGACGACTGACCCTCTGCCCTCATACGAAAGCGTGGCGCTGGACTCTCAGCACCGGGCACTGCAAGTGACATATATCGTCTCGGAGCGCCACGAGCCGAGCTCCGGTGCCGAAATCGAACTTCGCGTGGGCGACCGTGTCGTCATTACAAAGTTTCTCGACCGAGACCGAGCCGAGGTAGGCTGGGAAGAGCAGGATGTGCAAGCCGCGTCAGTGGATGGGTGGAATGATGGCCTGCCGGTGCTGCTGTTGCTGCTGTTGTTGCTATCACCTCTTGCTTGCCCCGCAGATGGAATGTTCGCTTTCACCACTTTGCTAACTCTCCCTCCACCCTTCTTCTGGTTGGGAATCAGGGCCTCAACGAGTCGACCGGAGCCCTCGGAGTCATCTGGGTCAACAAGATCATGCACACACGTCTGAGTGAACAGTGACCGCTGTGTCGAGTCCGACTCCAGGAACTGATTTCCCATGCTCAACCTCTGTTCTGTCTCAGCCATATCATACTTCTATTCGCCTCCGTACGCCTTCAGACAAGCATCCCAGAATACCCACACATACAAGCACGCCTCACACAAGCATGCATTCACACATACACGCACATAGCAACCAAATCCATTTCTGTGCCTCCCTCGAAGCTCATACAAGAGACCGGGATATCTCCTTTGTTGAAAATGAATCCCCCCACATTGAGTAGCTTATCAATAAGAAGCTGTTGATCAACCGTATTCATCAAGTCGTGTTGTTGGATGGATGCCAGGTGCAAAAATGATGGGGAGGAAGAGGGAGCAGGCGTCCAGGTCGCTGTGAAACAAGAGCGGGCGCAGCTAGCTGACTGCGAGTTGTCGTCGTGAACGAACCAAGTGGGAATGACGACGACAGGAGCTCGGTTGGTGCATAAGGATACAAGAATCAAGCAACGGGAGCAAGAAAGAGTGAGGTTCGGAGTGGGCACTTGTAAACGGTGTTTCAAAGCTGGCCGTATTCAGTCGAGCGGGGCTGCATCAGCTGGAAACGATGGTGGCATTGCGGTGTTGACAGAGTCGTTAGCAAGCGTGCGTCACCGAGTTGGCGTTGCGGGAAGCACACATCCGCGCAGCATTCTCGTAATAGCTTCACTGACTCAACAGCGTCCGACGAAAGATACACTGCAGGCCAGTCAACGACCAGCCGAATATTACCTCTTGGATACGAGAAGCGAGATCGCTGATTTCGGCGGATGAGGCAATCTCCTTGCCATCGCGCAGAACCTTGGCATTTTTGAACAGATTGACGGACTTGTCGCCCATGTTGGCTGTCAGAGCGAGAGGCAACAGCTGCTTAGAATATAGCAGGCGAGATGTTTGGTGTATCATGGCGATCAGCCATTCAAAGAAGGGCGGCGGGGCGAGTAACCTACGGTGGCCGTGGATGATATCCTGGACCTCTTCTTTGTCGACATCGTTGCTGTCATCAAGATCATCGGCTTCAGACTTGGATATCCGTGTGTGTGTGTGTGTGTGTGGAGGCGATCGGATAACGATAGGTCGAGCGTTAGTGCCGTTGGGATGAACACAAAGGAAAGCGAAGGACGGGAGTAGAAATCGGCTTGTCCAGAGTAGCCCCGCGATCCATCTCGTCCGAGTGGAATATAGGGAATACACCATGCGTCAAACCGGGCTGAGCGTGAGACTTACACTGGCGTCCGAGCCCACGTCGTCGTCCTCGCTTTCGTCCTCGTCGGCGTCAATGACATAGTCGTCGTCGTGATCTTCGTCGTCATCGATCTGGGAGACACCATGAACGGCAAAATAAAGCCGCAACACGGACGTGAGAATCTAGGCGAGACAAAATTGAACGGGTTCGGAGGAAACAAGTGCATCTAAACCCATGCAGGGGCATCGGGATACCAACTTCAAACTCGTCAAGAATGGTGCGAGGCTTGTGGGATGTGAAGGACTTGCCGCTTCTGAGCACCGTGCCGCTCTGCAGGGCAAGACTCTCGGTGACAATGTCGTTGATCTGGGGAGAGGCGCATCGGCACAGAGTAAAGTTGGATGCAGCGATGGGGCGGTGAGATGGTCGATCGATGATGCAACGGTGCCGCGAGGATCGCTCACGAGCACAGGGCGAGGGCAGCAGCCAGCTCCAAGCAGTCAGATCGGGCTCGCTCACCTCGGAAGGATCGATTTCGTCGATCTCGGCATCCTGCAGCAGCAGCATTAGCACAAGTTTAGTCACATGCTATAAAATGCCAATGATCGGAACTGCAACGATGCAACGGCTATTGTTGGACAGTGCAGAGGCCCAAGCATGAAGGGTTGGCTCACATCGGTATCGGCCGCGTGGGGATGCGCGGCCCTCGGAACAGAGTCGAAAACGTCGTCGGCGTCTTCGAGGTCCTCGTCCTCGTCTTGATCGGCCTCGGCGACGACAAAGTCTGGATCGCACTCGTCGTCGCTGGGGAGATCGGCCTCAAGGAGGACCCTGGCAGAGAGCTGCTCGGAGCCGTCGGCCTGGCGACTGGCGGCAATGAGTTCGATGGGCTCGGCGGTGATCATGGAGGGCACGATCGACTGGAGAAGCAAGTGGGTTGGAGACGGGGACTGATCGGGAACTGATCGGGACTGATCGGGTATTGACGGAGACGGGATCGGTTGGGGGGAGGGAGTCGATGCGGAAGTAGATGGGGAGTGCGACTGCGCAGGGGACCCTGGAATGGGGAGCAATGTGACCCGAAATGGAGGGCTGCGCAGCGGCTGGATCCGGCTGGATCCGGCTCGAGCGCACTGCGCTGAGCAGCATGGTCACGGGCGATCACGTGCGTGTCTATCTGCGCCACATTCACGCCACCCTCCCCACGGCCGAGCGCCACTGCACGCAGACAGTGCACAGCCGCGACGGCAACATGTGACCCCGTGCGAGCACGAGTGTGACAAGGCGACACAGCGGACCCACAGCGGACACACAGCGGACACAGCGGACACAGCAGGACAGCGACAGCGACAGCGGGACTCGCCAGACGCCTCGCTCCCCCTCCCTCCTCGTCCTCCCACTGGCCCATCCAGGCGCGCTGCCCCGGTGTCTCGCCGGTCGATGGCGAGCAGGTTGCTGCGCAGCCCTCGGCGCCACCGACACGAGAGCGCCACCACGGGCGTGCCTGCGCGAGCTGCCGCGTCCCGAAACGGAAGGGCGAGGCGCCGTGTGACACGCACACGCCCGAAAAGGCAGGGATGGCTGGCGGCCCCGAGTCACGCGTGTGGGTGCGCCGTGTTTTGCTGACGGGTGCACGGCTGGATCACTGAACGCGCGGCTGGTGGACAGCGTCGGACGGTTGTGTCGACGAAACCAGGGTCGAGGAGACCTCGGATGGGACGGCGATCGGCGTCCTGCCGGAAGCCAAACGAGCGAAACCACACCAGGACGGCATGACGGGGGAGGCGATCTGGGAAGCATCAAACGAGTGAAACGAGTGAAACGAGGCACCGCATCGATACAGAGCAGGCAAGAGCTGCCGCTGTCGAGTCCGATCGACAACAGGGTCCGATCGGCTGCACCGGCCTGCTCCCACCACCGACGGCCAAGGATGCGTCCGGGCAGCAGTTGGCCGTCGAGTGGAGCAACATCCGGCGGCGATGCCAGCAGCAAACCAAGTCGTTGGTGTCAGGAGCACCGGTGCCTTGGCTGTTCAGACTCCCGGCTCATCCGTCAGCCCGGACAACATCGCTGGTGCATGGCCAGGGCGAGAACCACGGCGAATCCAACAGCAAGGTCGCCAGGGAACTGCATCGATGTTGACGGTGGCCCGCGCTGCGGTGCCTTGAGACTCGGGGCTGGATCGGCAATGCCTGGAAGGCAGACGACTCGCATGGCGGATGCTTGCCGCCGAGACCAGGATCGGTCTGGCGAGATCGCATCAAGGACGTGGGCTCTCTGTGCAGGCGATCTCTGGAGTACCAGATCGCGCGGGGGTCGCAGCAGGAGCAGCGATTGGTTCGCATGCCCAGGTTTGTTTTGATCTGGCCCTGCTGTCTGGTCCTGCTGTCTGCTAATGCAAATGTGGCTTTCTGGTAAGCTGGGGCCAGCGCCGGAGAGTCGGCCGAACTGCAACAGGCGGATGCTGCCGGCCTGCGAGCTCTGAGCCAGGGACATGTTGCGCCGGAGCCGTCTCGGCCAGATCGATTGCATACCTGCATGTCGATTGCATAACTGCATGTCGATTGCATGGTCGCATGTCGCAGCCGAGCAGATCTGCCAGCTCGTCGCGGCGCACAAGGCCAGATGTTTGCGCGATGGACACAGCGGCCCACTGGCCTGCAAGTGTTCCCACCCCCGACGAACACATCGTCGCTTCACGACCACAGCCGCCCATGGCAGCGATGGGCCGCCGACTATTCGCACCTCGAATACTTGGACATGGTGATGCCTTTAATACTTGGACATGGCGGTGCTTTGGACGTCTTTGCCTGTTGATATCCCCCGGCGCTTCGACACCCGGCTGCTCGTATCACCTCGGCCTCCCCCCCCCGCAGATGCACCCACCCACCCCGTCGTCCCCGGACACTCGCACGCACGGCTGCCGGCTGGTTCCCTCGACACCCGCCCATGCCTCCCCCCAAACGCGTCGCCACTGCTCCTGACAGTGTGCACCCGTCGAGCTCGCCAATCGCCGTCCTGCAGCGAGCCTTGTGCTGGGCTCGCTGCTGCTGAACGTGTTGCACTGTATCGGCGCTCTGCTGCCTCGCCTGCTGTCTCGCTTGCTGCCTCGCGCCGGCGTATATATCGACTATGACTCTGGCCCCCGCAAGGCCCAGGAGCCCCGAGGGAACGAAAGCGAGGGATTGCTCCAAATCGTCTCTCTTTTCTCGATCTTCGCTGCCTGCCCGCGGACTTGCAACGTCCCTGCACGAGAGCCCCGATAGCATCGATAGCATCGATCCTCTCCGACTCGTCCTTCTCCTTTCCTGCCCGGACTCTGTACTGCTGTGTCGAAGACTTGGTTGTGGAGTAACGGTATGTGTCCCGTTGCGTCGCAGCGTCGCAGCATCGCCGTATCTTTGCGTCCTGTTACGTTGCCTGCTATTATTATTTTTTTTCTTTATCTCTGTCTGCATCTGCGCCTCGTGCAAGCAAACTGATCGTTCCTTTCCGTCCACATTGCCTCTGCTTCTGCTCCACTTCTGCTCTTCTTCCCCTGCATGATTGTGATCTGCCCGGTGCGCCCTCTGCCTGCTCCTCGCGCTGCTGTCTGTCTCGCTCGCGCTTTTCTTTCTCTCTGGGTGACAACGGATCGCGGGGGGGGGGGAACCACTGCTCGCTTTCGATTCCTTCCCTGGCCTCATACCCTGGACCTGATCGCGGCAATCGATTCCCGTCCGTTGCTCGCACACTCCTCCCGATCGCCTTCTTGCTGGCTCTTGAATCTGCCCTTGTGCTTGGTGCTCTCGCTTCGCCCACTCCCTTTGCCTTTTTCTTCCATTCTCCTTCTGCACCTCCTGCACCCCCCTTGCCGTCCACACCACCCCTTCGCTCCTGCCTGATCCAAATGCCCGTGTGTATCTACTGGCCTGGCGCCCGCCTCTCCCCTCGGTCTGGCTTCTCCCGAGTCAGATGGCCGATCCAAAAGCTCAGTGCCCACCCGCCACCACCGATGGCGGCTCGCCATATGGCCCCAGAGGCTCGCACCACAGGTCGCTGTCGACCGATACACACTTTTACTCGGTCGCTGCTTCCTCGGCCTGTCCATCGCTCCAGCACCCCGCTCTCATGCGCGCTCACAACCCCTCCTCCGTCTCGCCACGGCCGCACCATGTCGTCATCGGCGAGGCGGATGTCTCGCTGGCCACGACCATGTCGATCGACTCGAGCTTCTATGTTCCCATGAGCGCCGACCCGTTCTCCATGGCTGCTGCCTCGCCTCATTTCGCCTTCACCTTCCAGAGCCCCCCGACTTCTCTGCACACACTCCCGGCGTTCGCCCCCGTCCTGAGCGACGTGGCCTCCGCCATCCATGTCTATCCCAACCCATCCCACATCGGCATCTGGCCGGGCTCGATCGAGCCTGTTCCCACTCAGTACGCCTTTACCACCGAGCCTCTGGAGAGCGCGAGCCGCACCACTCCCGACGTAAGTGTCCGGCTCAGCGGCGCTGTGTCTGCTTCACCGCGGCGACCGTCCATCTGTCCTGATCTTGATCTTTGATGGCTTATCCTCCTCCTTCACCTTCCCACCCTCCCGCAGACAATGCACACACACAGTACACTGACCGAAATGGCCCACATGAAGCATTTGGATGTAAGCTGCTTTGGCCCTCCGATCGCCTCTGTGTATTCGCTGCTTCCTGTCCTGCGTGCTCATCTAACCTCCCGCTGTCGGCCTCCAGGGATCCCAATTTGCCTATGTCCTGCAGACCGCACACTCTCCCGAATACTTTGGTAGCCCTCATGATATGTCGCCGTGCTCAAGCGCGGCACAGTCTCCCCAGCGATGCATCGACCGCCAGAGCCCCCTGGGCTCGCACCGGTCCGATCTGCCAGGACGCCACATCCCTCATACCTTCTCCGGCTCAGCCTTCGACGGCTGCGACACTCCCATCACGGTCCTGTCTGCCATGCCGTCGATGCAAATGACCCCAATGTCCCTTGTCTCTCCCATCGTCGCCCCGAGCAGAAGCAATTCCTCCAGCTCCGCAGCGAGCCCCGACCTGGCTGCCACCCACCTCGCCTCGCGCAAACGCAGCTTTGCCAAAGTTGCCGAGCCGGCTCTCACGCCTGGCTCGCCCCTGGCCGAGAGCTCCGATGCCAGCGAGGCTGCGTTCTCGCCCTCGGCTTCGTCGCGGCGCTCCTCCAAGAAACGCCGTTCCGATTTCCACGCTCCCATCTACCGCCGCTGGACCCACCAAGAAGACGCCCTGCTCCGGAATGCCGTTGCCGAGTTTGGCTCCAAGAGCAACTGGGCCAAGGTCGCCCAGCAGGTGCCTGGTCGCTCAGCAATGCAATGCTCGACCCGATGGTCGGGGGCCCTCAATCCCGCCATCAAGAAGGGCAAGTGGACCAAGGAGAGCGACGAGTCGCTGATTGCTGCCTATACCAAGGCCGTCGAGGCTGTTGGTGGCAACAAGGAAGCTGTGAATTGGTCGTCCATCGCAGAATGCGTACCCGGCCGCACCGGCGTGCAATGCATGGCGCGATATCTTGAAGCGCTCGACCCCAGCGTCAGGTACGCCGCCGTTCAGCCGTCGCCAGCGACGATGCGCTCTCTTGCTCGTCCACTCTCTTGTGCCACACCCACTCACCCAATATCCTTGTCCAATCTCATCCCACCACCGCCGCGTCCAAACAGGAAAGGTAAATGGGGTGCTGAAGAAGACCAGCTGCTCAGGACCGGCTTGAAAGAGCTGGGCCTGCGCTGGGTCGAACTTGCCAAGAGAATCCCCGGTCGCACCCAGCGCCAGTGCCGCACCCGATGGATCCAGATCCGGGACACTCTGTCCGAGGACGGAGGACGGTATTACAGCCGCCCAAGCAAGCGCAAGAAGACCTCGCGCGACTCGGCCGCCTGGCCCGGATCAGTCCGTGCCTCGCACGCCGACCTTCTCAGCACCGACACCACTTCTATGGAACTTCACCCCGAATGCGACATTTACGCAGAGATCAAGGCTGAATCCCCGGACGAGCCCAGTTCTTGGGATGTGGGCGCCAGCGACTCGTTCTCCGATTCGTTTGGTGACGACACTGACCTGCCGCCAACCTCCGTCAGCCAGCAGAACTCCCAGCTGTACTTCTACTCAGGCAGCTCCGACATGCCCTCATTGATGATGGACGGGATCTGATTGTCTCCAGCGTTCTGCTGACATCGGTCCCATCCAACCTCTTGACCCTCTCGACCTTTGAACGGCACATCAAACCGAGCCCCCTCCTCCACCTTCTGTCCTTTCGTTCCAACCTCCCTTGCTCTCCCTCCCCCGGCACCAGGCCCTGCTCGACATCACACCCGTATCCTTCCTCCCGCTCCGTTCTAATTTATTTTGATCTCTCAGTAGAACCCCACCCTTCCGATCGATCATACTGCCCTATCCTACCCTACCTCAATTCATACTTTTTTGTTTGGTTAATGATCGCCCATCTCTCCTTCTCTCTCTCTCTCTCTCTCTCTCACGTCTACAAACTCACTCACGAGACATTTCTTGCATGCCATGGCCGAGAGGTCCCCAGCCCAGGGCCAGCGGGGCTCCAGTCCGTGACTTGGATCCCGCCTCGGCCATGGCTCTAATTTATTAGAGTCTCCCTAGAACCGTGATCTTTTCTTCTTCTTCTTCGAACCATCCAGCCCAGCCTCCTATTCCCTCCGTCTTCCTTATCCTCTCCTCCAACCTTTCCAAACTCTTCTCACCCCCCCCCCACCGTTTCCCTTTCCATTTCCCTTACTCTCGCTCCTCCTCGTTTACGCATCACGCTCGGATTGGAAAACAGTGTGTGCTGCCCCCTCCTCACCAGACAAAAGAAAGATGAACCATACCATACCCGTTCGACGACTGTTTTTTATTTTTTATTTTTTTGCTCTCCTCTCACTCCTTCCCCACCAGCAACCAGCAACCAGCAGCAGCCTCTCTCTGGGTCTTGCCAAGTTCGTTCATTGCTCTGTTTTTTTGTTATTCTTGCTTTTCATTGCTCGTCGTTTGCGATCGCTTCCTTTCTTCCTTACGTTGTTTTTCCTTCTCTTTTTCTTTCCTCCATCGTGCTCGTTCCGTCGATATAAGTCTCTCACCTCCTTCTGTTCGTTTTCTTTCCTCTCCTCTTTCCTTTGTTCTTTCCTTCTTGCTCTCAACACCCTTCTTCTTTTATCTTGCCATTTTATAGAGAATGCTATCAATAGACCCACAACCCATTTTGGCATCACGCATGTTCTCGATCAACCTTTACTTACCCCCCCCCTACTCTATTTTATTTGTAGTGCTCATCAAAGCGAAATTATTGGAAAAAAAATATATATCATCATGCCCAAAACGAAACTGGGGACAGCCAGCCCCCCTGTATTGAGGAGTGAGGATTGTCGATTTTGTCCTGAATTGAATACTGGATACGCTCACCTGGCCCGAGTCACATCTCTGACCACAGCTCCAGCAGCAAGGGACGGCGGTACGGCGTGTTGAAGTAACGATGGGGATCTAATCATTTCCCTGTGTGAGAGAGATGCATGAAGCGAGTGGGCACGACGGGACCAGCGGGCCGCTGCAGAGGCAGTCACTGCAGGTCAGGGCAAGAAGACATACCAGGGATGAAGGAGGAAGACGCACGGCAAAGATCAACCTCGCTGCAAGACCTTGGCGAGGAGATTTCATGGAGCTTGGGTGCCGTCTGGTTCACACGACCCACACAAGTCGTCCGTGTGTGCAAGTGTTGCGTTTCGCTGTAAGCAATGGTATTGGGGAGCATGCCCTGTTTGCATAGCAGCATCAACATCAACGACATCAACATCAACATCAACATCAACATCAGCGACACAGCCGCATCCGATCCCGAGGTTACAGGCAATCCAATAAAAAACGGGACACCCGGGTTTTTGACCATTCATCGAATATTTTGTTACCCAATGTTATCGCGCGCTGGCCATGACCATTCGCCACACATCCGACTTTCGCACCGCCGCATTGCGATGCTACGCCCTCATCCATAGCCTGCGTAAGGTCGCCTCCATATTCAGTGTATCCAAGAGCACCATCCATCGATGGCACCGAGGATGCAAGCTGGATGACCCATCCCGGGTCCCAGCTCGCAGATCCACTTTCTTCGAGCAGGCATGTCCAGTCATTCGCACCCTGATTGAACAGGACCCGTTCCAGACTGGTCCTGTGCTGCGATGCAAGCTCGAGTCCATCCTCCAGAGGAAAGTATCACTCTCACTCTGCCACACTGCCATCCAGCGAGCAGGTCTCTCACACAAGAGGGCAACACACCTCTACAAGTCCAAGCGACTGGATGAGCGAGTGGCACAGTTCAGGGACCAGGCCCGCTCCATCGACCCGCGGCGATTCGTTTTTGTCGACGAGACAGGGATCAGGAAATCCATTTTTCCTCTTTACGGATACTCACCGAAGGGTGCTCCGCTTCGCCAGCGCAATCACATGAAACACAAGTCTGTCTCGGCTGCATTTGCCATCAACCACTCTGGTGTGCTGCATCGCATGTACATCCCCACATCATTCAAGACACACTCGATGGTCGAGTTCTTTGAGCGAGCGAGCTTCCCAGACGACTCTGTGATTGTGATGGACAATGTCAGCATGCACAAGACACGGGCTGTCCTGGACTGCATCGAGCACCGTGGATGGTCAGTGATCTTCACCCCACCTGTCTCGCCCGACTTCAATCCCATCGAGAACCTCTTTGGGGTTGAGTCCCCACCGATTTGGGGTTGAGTCCCTCCAATCAAGCCGCCATTTTCACGCTCAAATCCCTGGCTTGAACCTCTCGGCGATTTTTGAACAGGTCATTTCCCCAATCAGCCCGCGCAGACGGGTTCCTGCTCTCGGGTATAAATGCCACATCTTCGTCCTGCTACTTTCGTCCCTCATCTCGCCTTGATCTGATCATCGCGCTATTGTACGATAAAGAGAAGTCTCTCCTCTGACCAGTACCACTGGCAGGCACCCAGCATTCTCTGTCCCCATGCCTCCGAAGCGCAAGGGTACCGGTGATGGCCAGCCTCGGCCACCCAGGCCCAAGAAAGCCAAGTCACAGTCGGAGCCTGTCTCTGGTTCGTATTCTGACCCCACGCATGCTTGTTTCTCTGTTGCTCCGTCGCTCACCACCACTGCTTCTGCAGATCCAATGGATGTCGATCCCACCGAGCCTGGTCCATCTACTTCCTCGAGTACTGGCAAGCGATGTCCCAAGTGCGATGGCACCGATCACGAACGTTGCAACACCAACAAGTGTCCCGAATACCGGCCCCTCAAGAGTTCTGTCGTCCCACTCGTGGATGGAAGGTCATCCGCCCCTCAGTTCAGCTGCTTCAAGCAGACGATGGATGGCTGTTGTCTCAATCCCGCTCTCCGCGACAAGATCCAGGCCACCGTCGAGGCCATGACCCAGATTCAGTTCGAGGCATCCAGGCTGCTCAACCTGCACATCCTCCGGTGCATCGAGCAGGATCTTCCCGTCCCCGTCATCTCCAAGTCCACCCCTGCTTTCATCCGCCAATGCTTCAAGATCGTCCAGGACGGTGCCCTCTCCCCGACCGGGGACAATGAGAAATACAACGAGCATCTGGTCGCTTCCTTTCGCGACTACCAGACCACTCGGCACGCAGACCTGCCTCCGCCCCCTCGTCTGCCTGATGGTGCTCACAGTCAGCTTCTCACCCTGGCTGTCAATGCCTATGCTACCAACTGCACCACCCACCTCAACCTGGCCTACTGGCGACTCCTTCGCCGCTTCTGCGCTGCCGTCTTCCCAGCCAACAAGCACAAGCACGAAGCCATCGAGGCCTGTCTCGAGCTCTTCGAGAAACCAGGGCAGACTCCACCCAAGGCCGATCTCGAGTTCCTCTATCCAGACTTTGGCCACGTCCTGGACGAGTTTCGGTACAGCAACGACCAGGACCGCTTCCGGGCCCTCCACCGCCTCTCATACCATGTGGGAATCCTCGCCCGAGACAAGATGGTCGACGATGTCCACAAGTGGATCGACTGTGACATGCCCGCTCTCCGAGTCACCGAGCTGCAGCGCCAGGCCAAGCTGGACGAGCTCACTGCCCAAGGCATTCCCTCCGACGACAAGAGGTTCACCAAGGCCAAGTCGGAGCTCGGCACCACCAAGGCCAAGATCAACAAGCTGGCATCCAGACTCAAGTGGGCCCTCAAGCAGCTCGCTCTGGACACTCCTCCGGCCGTGTGCACGATGGTTCCTCTATGCACTGCCACGGCCAAGTATGTCAAGATTGACACGGTCACTCTCTGGCAACTCCTTGACACCGATCATCGTCTTGGCCTTACCCGGGACATGCTCAAGGAAGAAGGTGAGGACGGTATCAACAACCAGGATCGTCTCTGGCGCAGTTGCTTCAAGCTGCGTAGTTCCCTCTTCCAAGAGCGGGTCAGGGACAAGAAGCTGTTCAACTACGAGATCAGCACCGATGGCATTGGATGCACCATCGGTCTCGTCAAGTTTCTGCCTCGAACCGATCACACCGAGACCATCGAGCCTCCTCCGACTGCCGAGCAGCGCATCCAGGCCCACATCGGCGACCCAGACCCCGACAAGACCACTTGGATTGGCATCGATCCTGGAGTCGGCTCCATCTTCACGGCGGTCATCCAAGCACCGGGCCACCAAGACGAGATGGTCTCATTCTCCAATGGCCACTACCAGCACATGTGTGGCCATACGTCCAACACAAGGTGGCACAACACCAAGAAGTATCGACTCAGCATCGAGACCTGGATGTCGACCACCCCCTCGCCCAAGGTGTCGTCCTCGGAGGCTTTCAAGGTCCATCTCACCCATGTCCTGCGACCGGAGCTTCGGGTGCAGCTCGACTTCCATCTCGGCAAGAAGGCCCGTCACCATCGCTTCACGGGCCACAAGAGGCGCCAAGTGGCCGTCGACAAGATGTGCAAGGCCGTCCTGAAGCACGCCCCGATACGGACCGATGTGGTGATCGCCTTTGGCAATGCGTCATGGCGACAAGGCAAGGGCTATGCATCCAGCCCTCGGAGGCAGCGGTTTGCTCAGTACTTTGAGCAGTTCGAGCACCACCGACGCCGTCCCAATCACCCTCATGGAAGCGTCAGGGTGGCCTCGACGAACGAGCTCAACACCTCGCAGGTGTGCTCCAAGTGCCTGGAGCCAGTTCGGTTGGAAGGACTCGATGCGCCCAGTGTTGCGAATTCCCACTTTGTCAGGAGCTGCAAGAATCCCAGCTGCCGGACAGTGTGGAATCGCGACGTCAATGCGGCGCGCAACATGATCACAGTATGCAGGTCGATTGTGGAGATCGGAGAGCGACCGGCGGTCTTCACTCGGAGGCTGCCAAAGTGATCTGTTTTATTTCTTGTGGCTTTGCTTGACGCAAGCACAGCACATACTACCTGTTCATGGAAACGGCTATGTTGTCCCGTTTTTTCTGAATAAAGTGTATTCCCTGCCCAGCCATGCATCGACTGTCTTGGTGACACCGGCGGTCTGCAGGATCGCAGCCTCCTTGCGGATCCCGCGATCGATCATATCCATCTCGATCTTGATAAACTCGCGCGAGTCGTCTTCGGTCATCATGCCGTCGGCCGGATCCAGCCCCCATTCAGGGTCCGGGAGCGAGACGCTGCCCATCACATAGGTGCTGCCTCGGACCTTGCCGTGGACGAGCTGGTACTGGTCGAGTACTTCGGCGACCGGGACTTGGCTGTTCTGGCTGAGGTCTCGCACACGGGCAACCTCCTCTTGGAGGGTGGCCCGCTCCATGATGGCCGACTTGAATGCCGGAGGCAGCACAATCGACGGCACGACCGCGGACTTGAATGCGGCGAGCGTCGTCGGCATGGCTCTTTGGACATGTTTCAGCACAAACGCCCTGACGCTGGACTCGGCTTGGTCCCCTGCGGCTTCGACGACCCGCTCGGAGGGCAAGGCAATCGAGACATGCGATCGAGCGAGGCTGGGCGACACTGGCGAAGGACACCGGGGAAGCCGGGGCGACGGAGCAAGACTGCCGCTGACAGGGCTGGGAATCAGTCGGGCGCCGAGTGTAGATGTGGGAGCAGTGATTTTCATTTCTTGTGGGCTTTCGCTTCCCCCCGAGATGAGCGCCGACGTCCCTGCATTTATATGCGGGCATCTCGGCGTGGGAACCAGCTGCAAGAACAAACTCTGGACCGGCAGCAATCGCCTTGATGGGGCGGCACTGTCCCGCAACTCTGCAGGACGGCCTGCAGCTCCATCCTTCGCGGTGCTCGGGAACAAGCCAATCACACACCCTGGTGCCTTCACCAACGATCCCTCGAATCACCCTCTCCCCCTCAGAGCACACGAGGAGACTGTGCCTCTGTCGCAAGGGGGTCGGCGCACGGCCCTGCTCTGCCTGTGGGGACCAAGGCGGCGGCGAGCAGTAAACAGCAGCACAGCCGACCAGCTGCATCGGTATTGCCCAACGGCAGTGTCGCTCGGTCCGTCAGCAAGTGCTACGGCGGCGGTGACGGCCAAGCGATGGTCGGCACAGTCTACCGCAAACAGCATCGGCCAAGAGTCAACAACACAACACGCCGTCGCCACCCCAATCGCCTGTCTTGTCTGGCTGACTATTCCGTGCAAAAGCAGCGTGAAGATCAGCCCATCGGCTTGCTTTGCTGTCTGCTTCTCCTCCCCTCCCCTTCCCCCCTCATTCCCTGACAACTCTGGCTCTATATTTGTTTGCCAACCAGCCCCACCGTCGTCAGCACAGGCTGGCCGATTTTGCGAGTATCTCAACCCAACCCAACCCCTAACGGTCCTTCAAACTCCCCTCCCATCAACACCAACCCTGGCTTGCACATCCGCCGCCAGCCTTTCCCACACTGGCCGTGGCCGCCCCTGCATGAAATGCGCCTAAAATTCAAACTCTCGTCCGAGCCAGTTCCCACGGCGGAACAAAGAAAGCAGTCCGCGAAACCCGATCCGCCAGCGGGCCAACAGGCAAAGTCCCTGGCTCCTCTCAGCGATGCGCGGACAGACGAAAAGAATGGGGTAACATTTGCCGATTCTCCAGATGTGAATGTGGCGACCGCCTGCTGCATAGAGTCACGGATGCTGATGCTCTGGACGCTCTCTGCTGCTCCTCCTGTCTCGCCTGTTCCTCCCTCAGAACTGGGATATGCTGTCCCTGTATACAGGAAAGCCAAGAAAGAACTCGACCTACGGCGCAAAGTCGTCGTCCCTGCCGAACCTGCTCATCGGCGACGCCGATGTCGAGGGTGCCGACAAGCTGTCGGCACTCAACACCGGCCTAACCGTCAAGACAAAAACCTCAAAGCGCATGAGCCGCAACTCTCCATTCTTCCGGCCTGTCTCGTTTGCCGTCGAGCCCATCTTCCCTTCCAACCCGCCCGACAAGCCCGACCAGCCGAGCGAAGCTGATCCCAACCAGCGCATCGCCTCGTGCACCAGCGACTTTTACATGATGAAGCTGTACGACTCCATCACCGATCTGGCCTCCATGGCCGAGAGCGAAAGCGACCTTCCCGAAACGACGGCGGGCAGAAAGGGCGACGAGGACGAGGAAATCTCGCCGACTGTCGAGCTGATTTCGTTCTACGAATCCCTCACCACCGCCAGTTCCCCCGTTGCGCCTTCTGCCCCCGCCAAGATGCCGCTCCCCTCCGAGAGCGAGGATCTAAGCACTTTTACACCCAAAGCTCACGACCCAAGCAAGTTCCTCGTCAACATGAGCCTGGACGAAGCCACCCCGATCGCCCACGGTCCCCCGCTACTGACAAGGGTTGAGCCGGCAGCGCTGCCGCTGCATACTGCACCTGTTTCCCACGGCCCTCCGGCACCCACCGAGGCAGCCAAGTCAAGCGGACCGTACGTCGCAAAGGTGCCCTTCTCGGCCTCGACAGAATCGTTGGGCATGGTTTCGATTGCTAGCTCCGTGCAGGACGTCGGACTGTCGCATTGCAGCCCAGGAGTATCGCTGAACGAGCTGGGCGAGAAAGTACCGCGACCACGAACCGAGTCCGACAAGAGCAATCGCTCGGCGATCCGAGAGAAGCGAGGAGACAAGATCAGCCTGGGGCCATTCATCGTCAGCGGTGACAAGAGCAAGTACTTGCTGTACACCGTCTCGGGAGCCCTCTTTGAGCTGCTCGACATTGTCAACAAGGACGCCTCGCTGATCGAGGTGGAGATGCCTGACGGGTACGATCTCGAGACGCCCGATCCCGAGCCCGTGATGATGACCGAAGACGGCAAGACCGTTGTCAAGGAAGCGACGCTGCCGGCACTGTGCGCTCTGCTGTCGGCCGAGGGTGTCATTGACGCATCCTTCGTAGCCGACTTTCTGGCAACATACCGCTACTTTGCCGAGCCCCTCGACATTGCGCGTCTGCTGATTCTACGGTACATTGTCATCGGGGAGCAAATCGCCCATAGGATCGTTCAGGAACGAAGAGCCACCCTGATGGGCGAGCCAACGAAAGCCACCACCCCGGCGTGGGACACCTTCCAGCAGCTGAGAATCCTCAACGTCTTCAAGAAGTGGATCGAATACCATCCGCGCGACTTTGAGCAGAACACCGCGCTGATTCGCATCTTGATTCGCTTCCTGGAGGATCACGTCAAGAAGGACTCCAAGCGAGCGGTGTTTGCCGATGCTCTCCTCGGCAACTTGAGAGACAAGGTCGGTCTTGGGGTCGAGATCGCTCCAAGCGACCCAGCGGGGCTCCCGAGAATGCGCACCATCAAGAGCGAGCCGGCCCTCAACACTCCCTCGGCGTCGTCGTCGCTGTCGTCCCCCAGCCACCTCAATCCGCCCACCGGCGAGAGCTACGGAGACGCACCTGATGTCGGGTCGTACGTTAGTGTATCGTCGATGGATCTCTCGCCCATACTCGGCCAGATCCCCAACGAAGTCCCGCGTCCTTTGGCAATCCAACGGGCGCCCAAGTTCTCGACGTGGCAGTTCCGTCCGGAAGACCTGGCGGCCCAGATCACCCTGATCGAGCATCGCAACTTTACCAGCATCAAGATGCACGAGTTCCACCACCAAGCGTGGACCTCCAAATTGAAGACCAAGCTGGCCCCAAATCTAGTCAACTTTATTGATTTCTTCAACCGCATTGCCTACGGTGTCGCCAGCGAGCTCGTCAGCGAGCCCAAGATCAAGACCCGAGTGACACTGTTGAAGCGCTGGATCTTTGTTGCGCATCAATGTCTCAAGCTGCGGAACTACAACACCGTCTTTGAGATCGTGGCCGGGCTCAACATGGGATGCGTCTCGCGGCTAAAGAAGACATGGAAGGCGCTCTCGAAAAAGTACTGGGATGTTTGGGAAATGCTGAACCATGTCGTTTCCAACGAAGGTGAGGACTCGGGCAACGGCCCTCGACTGCTTGATTGCCCAGTTCATGTCGATGCAGCCCCGGGTTGGTACATCACATCAACTCACCACATCACATCACATCAACTCACCACATCACATCACATCAACTCATCACATCACATCACATCACATCACATCATATCACACCATCCTCGCACCATCCCTCGATTGCGCACAGGATCGTATCGGTGGTATCGCTCACAAATCGCAGAGGTCGTCCGAAGCAACAGCACCGGAGGCATACCCTGTGTCCCATATCTCGGCGTCAACTTGTCTGATCTGACCTTTGCCGAGGATGGCAATCCGACGTTTGCCAAGCCGTCAGTAGCATTGGAGGCAGAGCCGCTGGCAAAGGTCGCCGGAGCAGCCCCGCCACCAACCCCGATCGTCAACTTCAACAAATTTCGGTTTATATCGCAACTGATCAACAAGATTGAGTTCATGCAGCGATATGAGTATACCCTGCCACCCGACCCCAAGATCCAGGATTTCATTCTTCACGAGTGGGGCAATCTAACCGAGGCGGAGCTCTATACAGCCTCCAAGGTGTGCGAGCCACGGATAGCCGGGACATAACAGCGATCGACTGCGACTGCCCGGGCAACACCACCACCACCACCACTCCTTGGCGACATACCTCCACCCTCTGCCGAGGCGCCACCTCGATCGCTGCCGGGAACTTCTGTCTCCTTTGCCAAAGTCTGAGCACGACACCTTCGATACCGCAGACATGCAATGAAACTGGATGTCATGTTATCATACTTGGCGACGGTTTGTTTTGAATCTCAATACACGCCCATCCACCGCCCACCGTGGCCGCTCGCCTCGTGGGAGTAGGGCAAGCAATCTGCCTTCGGCCTTGCTCATTCTCGTCTGGTGTCTTTATTGCTTCGCTGTGGAGCGTCCAGCACCAATCGATTGGAGAGCGCCAGACCACGATCCGCGCAGGATCAATCGTCCTTGGGCTTCTTGGTCTCGGCCTCCCCAAGGGCATTCGATTCGGCCTTGCGTTTGTTGCCGAGGCCAAAGGTGATCTTCTCTCGGTTGATTTCGGGTGCGGAGGCACTGGCTTCGACAAATGCATTGCTTCGTCCAGCCGCCGAGCCAGGGTTGGGGCCGGTACTACGGCTCGCCGCTCGCCCAGCAAGATCGGGGATGGCGGCGCTGAGGAGTCAGTTCAAAGGGATGGGTCAGATCCAGGCCATTCTCAAACATTGGAAGATGCGCAGATCCGAGTTCGCCAAAAGCGCTGGCTTCGCAGGTTCAAGGTCAACTCATGTATGCGCATCACATTGATCCATTCGTGCATGTGCATCACATTGATTCACCCAAACCACCACACGGGGAAGCGCAGGAACTGCTCATTGCACTGTTACTCACGCTCGATTTCCAACGGACAGCACAACGTGGGCAGAGCCAGACAGCCGAGTGTGCTCCGCGAGAGCCGCGGCCGTGCCGAGAGGCGTATCGACGCTGCTCATGCCCTTGAGCTTCAGTTCTTCCTCGAGTTTCTTGGCTCTCTTCTCGGTCTTGAGTTTGCCCGACTCCTTGCCGTGGAACTTGTGAGACAACAGTCGGAACGCCTGGGAGCAGTAGTCACGTCGTTAGCGAACGTGCAGCAGGGCGGTGGGTTGCGTTCTGTTTCTGGGGCAGCCACAGATCGCCCAGGCAACCCGGTATGGCCAATATATCATGTGCAATCCGACGCCGGCGTATTTACCTCCTTGGCGTTGAGGCTGCGGCCCTGGGCATCGTGGTACTCCAGCTTGACATCTGGGTTGTAGTCCTTGAAGCGCTCCTCAACCTCTCGCAGCCGCTCGCGCTCACGCTGCTGCTCCACGTATCGGTCCTCTTCTTTCTGGCGCTCGTTCACTCGGCCAGACTTGCGATCGCGCTCCCGCTCGCGGTTCCGCTGCTTCTCCTGCTCGCGCTCGAGCTCGCGCTTCTTCTCTCGCAGCTTCTGCTCCTGCAACCACTTGTGCCGGTGCTTCTGGCGCTCTTCCTTCACAAGCTGATCGGGAGAGACAGACTCGATCAGGCCTTTCTGGCTCAGCAGTGCCAGAGTGGCGGCTAATCCAGAGCCGACATCGGGTTCCTCGATGATTGTAGCTGCCGGTGTCTTCACGTCCGCAAAGAGAAAGCGCATATAGGCCGTATTGCATATCCATTGCGTTAGTCTAGCGTATGTATCCAACTCATAATGCGGGTTGTATGCCTGCGAGATGGAGGGATCAAGGACACCACTGGACAGCTGAGAGTTCATGCAGCTGGGGGTTCTGGCGACTGCCGGGAGACATGCTGAGGCTCACCTCAGAAGGCACATCCGTGGCGTCCTGCCACCCGGATTTCTGTTCAGCTCTGTCGTCCTGATCGTCTTCGACCATGGCATCTCGCTCGTCCATTGGAACGTCCATCTGCTCGTCCTCATCGTCGTCGCGTTGTTCGCCCTTGGTGTCCGAGGGCTGGCGTGACTTGAATATCGGGGCCGCGAGCAGATTCTGTGTGAACTCGGACGTTTCCGAAATGACGATACCGCCGGCCGTTTCTTCGTCGTCGTTTCCGATACCTTCGCCCTCGGCCGCCTCTACAAACCATGCACGGAACAAGTTAGCCAAGCCGATGGGTGCTGAGATGCTTGCATCCATCTATCCAGGGCCAAACTCCATCGGACAAAGCCATCCGAGCTGCCGCCCAGTTGTATCGCCACCCACGTACGCTGTAGCAGCTCCTCGGGCGTCAGTTTGGCAATCTTCTTGACAGCAATGCGTCTTGCCCGTGAGAGCGATGCCTGCAGATCGTCGTCGTCAACGAGATTAACGTTGTCGAGGTCGGTGTTTCGGTTGCTGTGGATGTAGCTGCCTTCGGGAGCACGTATCTGGTCTTGGTCAAGGTTCATCCCATCCGGATCGGCCGCAGCCAGGCCGTCGAAGAGATCGTCTGGCTCTTGTCGACGCTTGGAGCCCTTGGACCTTTTCTTCTTCTGCGGCTTTTTGAAGGCGACGGCCTCCTCCTGCGTGTAATAGTCCTTGATCTCTTGCATTTTTTCATAATCCAGGGCGACAGCCTTGGCCCGCAGCGCATCCGATATCTCCTGCTCGGTCTCTCGGCCGGACAGGTCCACGGTGCCTTGGTTGCTGAGATGGAATCCGAGCCGAGTCGGGCCGTCGATCTCCTCATCATACTTTGAGAGAACCCCGCGCTTCTTGAATGGATCGCCCGAGTCGTCATCGTCGTCATACGGATTGTAGCGATGTTTCTTTATGTCGGTCTCGGCCTTCTTGCGCTTGTCGCTCTCCATGAGGTTGATGTTGACGAGCTCATCGCCCTCGGCCTCGTTGTCGATGATGGTGCTGTCCTTCAGCACCAGGACCGTCTCGCCTTGCTCGAGAAGGTCGTCGACATCGTGGCCGACACGGAGACCCTCGAGATCTGCAGATCCGTATGCCAGCTTGTCCTGCTCCTCGAGCTCCTTGGCCTTCTTCTCGGCAAGCAGCTTCTGCTGTTTCTTTTTGTCGACCGCCGCCCGCCGTTGCTTGTCTCGTGTCCGCTTGACCCACGCCTCAGCATCGCCGGCATCGTCCTCATCGCCGCTTGCTTCACCCAGCCCTTTGCCCTGAAGCTTCTTGGCGACCTCACGCTTCGTTCGCAGTCTGTGATGGAAAGGGTGACGGATCGGCGTCATGAGATGCCAACCGGACACTGCTCAGACGCTCCAATGGTACGCATATGCCCTCACCGCCGTGCATTCGATGCCCTGACAGTCCGCATGGCACCCTCGACCACAGAGACCTATCTCGTCGCAGAAACATACCTCGCGATATGCTCCTCTGTCTCCCGGGTCTGCCGATCTTTCTGCTGCTCCTCCCGGAACTTTGCATAGTTGTCCTCGGCCGTCTTCTCCCCATCCGTTGGTGCATCGAGCGACAGCGGCTTGAGCCCAAGTGATATTCTGAGCTTGTTCGTCTCTTCGATCGAGAGCGAGACTTCGTCCCTGCTTCCCTGCTGGTCGACCTGCATGTGCTCTGGAGATCGGGGATACAGGGTCAGCGTCTGATCAACATCCGTGCCCGCAGCTACACACCGAACCATGGCGGAGCACCTGCCGCTGCGGCCGCACATACACCTGCTTGCCAGCGCACTTGCCTTCGTGGGCCATGGCCGTTGCGGTTGCTGATCGTCGTCGCTGGCGTCGGATCAAGCGAATGCGTCTCGATGCCGCCTTTGTCGACCGTGCCTCTGCCGCACTCGAATGCACTCGAGCCGGCGCGCAGCCAGCGATCGCACCACACAAGCTCCCGTCAACATCCAGAGAGCACCCAGACAGCATCGCACCCGCATCAACATCGCCAGAGATGACCGTCGGTATCGTCGTGGCCCACAGGCTTCGCGCAGGGATCGCGCAGTCGCTCTGCGTCCGATCGTTCACCACCAGTGCCCTGCTCAGAGGTGAGTCGTCGGTGCCGCTCCCATCGGGATTGCCACGCGCTCCATGCGACAACCGCCCGCCCCAGCGACATTGGATTCCATGCTCGCAACCGATCTGCCAGTGGCCCGCTGCATTGTGCAGTGACCACAGCAGCCATCCAGCTTGGATAGCGCGCTGTCTATTTCATCAATCCTGGGCGCTCATCTGGCCATATTTCGTCCCGCCTCGTCCCAATCCCATCCGATGCGACTCTCTTGTCATACAACAACAGGCCCTCAGGTCGTCAACTCCATTCAGGACTACCGCAATATCCGCAGCGCCTGGGCAAGGGAAGATCGCGCTGTCGGATTTGTTCCGACCATGGTGAGGAGCCAATGGCCCCTCGACAGCCCACTTTGGCGACCCATTCATGTCCCCGAGTCTCGATGTGCAGGTGCGTCGTTCCGTCGGCTCACTCCTCTTCCGTCGGCTCACTCCTCTTCCGTCGACTCGCTCCTCTTCCATCAACCCACCCAAACAGGGCGCTCTCCATGAGGGTCACATTACGCTTGTGCGAGAAGCAAAGTCCAGGTGTGACCGAGTCGTGGTGTCCATCTTTGTCAACCCGGCCCAGTTCGCTCCTACCGAGGATCTCGACAAGTATCCGCGGACGATGGAGAGCGATCTCGCGCTGCTCGACAAGGAAGGTGTCGATGTGGTGTTCTACCCGCCCGTGAAGGAGATGTACCCCTCCGGCATCACCCTCGACGTGCAGCAGCAGGTGGGCACATTTGTCGAGGTCAAGGGAAAATCCCACCAGATGTAAGTCGCTTTCCTGGACCCATCAGTACATCAGGCGACAACAACAAGGGATGATGCCTCGGTCTGCTTGGTGCTTGCTGATCGACACTATTGCTCGCCACTGTATCCCAGGGAGGGCTCGGTTCGACCCCACTTCTTCAGAGGCGTCGCCACTGTTGTGTCCAAGCTCTTCAACATCGTCCAGCCAACGCGCGCATTTTTCGGGCAGAAGGATGGGCAGCAATGCTCGGTGATCCGCAGCATGGTCCGCGACCTGTTCTTCCCGCTTGAACTGGTCATTGTGCCGACTGTACGTGAGGCGGACGGCCTGGCCATGTCGTCGCGGAACCGCTATCTTTCGGCCGAGGAGCGGGCTGCGGCCCCGGTCCTCTTCAAGGCCCTCTCGGCAGGAGAAAAGTATCTCCGCGTTCGCGGTCCTAGCACCACAGCCAAGGAGATCATCGATGTCGCAACCGAGACCGTCAAACTGGAGCCGCGAGTGCAGCTCGAATATTTTAGCCTGGCAAACCCGTACACCCTCGAGGAGCTCCAAGGTCCCATTGGCGACGACGGAGCCATCTTCTCAGGCGCCGTCAAGGTCGGCAAGACCCGCATCATCGACAACATCCTTCTCCAAACCAATGTCAAGACCTGGGCGACCCGCGACTAGTCCTCTCGTGTGACTGACTATTGTTGAGCGCATGGCTGGCGTGCGGCAGACGGCGTACGGCATACAGCCGGGTCAAAGAGCGGACTGACGACAAATGGATGTATTGGTGGTGCCCAAAGCGCACAATACAACGGATCCACTCCTTCCGGACAGATGTTGCGTGCAGAACCATTGATTAGAGGTGCCGTTACAGACAGCAGCGTGATGATGAGATGCTGCTCAGGCGAGGCAGCAGTGATGGCGTGTAGGTTGGAGGTCAATGTGAGGGAAGGAAGCAGGCGACAGTTTGGTGATCAAAGCCCAGACAAGTCGGCCAGCCGCTAGATCAAGAACGGAGGGATACAGACAACGACGAAAACAGACGGCAAGTACGAGTGGCCGTGTGCGAGAAGTAATGAGCGACCGTGTGCGGGGGGCAAATGCAGTGGCCTCCACCTTTGCCTGTGGAATATAGCAGCCCATTTTGCTGTTGCGCTCTAGGGCGACCTGGCGACGTTCTCGCGGTCATGAAATCTTGGCCAGCCAGTGGCGGCACTGGCCAACGACCAAGAAAGTCACGGCGGCAGAGGGCCCGGTCTTGAGCAGTGCCGGGAACAAGCCCTTGTAGAGCGCAAAGAAGCCTTCGTGCTTGACGATCTGCCGCATGACTGCAATGAAACTTCGCGGGTACCGCGGGACGTTTGGGGTGATGTACGAGTTTCGATCAGGCCCTTGGACCTGCAGCCGCTTGCTGGAGAGCAAGCATGTGCTTTGGATTAGAGCGAAATCGAGGGAGCAGATTGACTCGAAGGCTCATCCAGCCACTTCGGGTCAGTGTCGGCGATTGACCGAAACGGCACAGCCAACCGAATCAGAGCAAGTACTCTTTCCTCAACTACCACCAGCCCAGCCACTTCCGTATGTGCTACGTTACCGGACGACATCAAAGGGCAGCATCAGTGTCTTGGTAAGGATGCCGGAAAGACCGCCGCTAACAAAATCCTCGACACCGTGGATGGCTTGGTTGAGCGGCAGATCAGAGCGAGACTGTGCAGTCGGTACGATGTCAGTGAATGCTCGACAGGGGACTGTGATGCGGCCGAATCGATCGCAACGGAGTGTGTGCCCGCATCCCAGAGGCCACAGCCAACGAGAAGCTCCCAGATACCCACGCTTCTCATGCGCTCGAACATGGCCTTGAAGAACCGCTGGCTCTCGAATATGATGCCCATGGACGGTATGATTTGAACGACTGTGGGAAAGACGCCGCGATAGAATCCCAGGAAGCCTTCATTGCGGTAGATCTTTGCGACGGCATCGGCATAGGAGTTGTATATCTTTGGCGACGGGAACAGAAGTGACAGATAGCAGACGACGGACCAAAGCGTCAGCACAAAGCCTGCGGACCACTCTGTCTGTGCAGCCAACCACTTGCTGAGTGGATACTCACCCGCTGTTCGCCCTGGGCAGCAAATCGTGTCCGCAGCAGATCGAGCGGGTACGTTATGAGCGTTGCCGAGGTTCCAGCAAGGGCTGCGGGGGGGGGATGATGGATGGGTATCAGACAACGGACAAGACTCGAATGAGCAAGACTTGGCCGTCCACATCGAGAATCAACTCACAGCCACAGAGGAAGGTGCGGGTGCTGATGGGCACAGAGTTGTCGGTGTCCTTGAGGTCATGGATCGCAGAAGCGGATGGGTCAGCCGAAGAGCACGAATGGGAATCGATGGTTCTTGGACGCTGGATCCAGCCCTGCAAAACAGTGAGGCCATGTGCTCACACCTACCCATTCTGTTACCCAGGCTTGGGCAGCATAGTAGGTATAGAACTGGGTTGCGCCGTAGGTCAAGTACAGGAGTTCGGCAGACAGATTGCCCTTCCAGAGTCCCTGGGTTGAAGCACATGGGCCCGAAAGCAGTCGGCGGGTCGAGTTGAGGTTCAGGGACGGTTCAGGGACGGTTCCAGCAGAGATTTCCGCGGTTGGAGTGGGGAGGATGCACAACGCATATCAGCAAAACGCTTTCGTTTGGAGCAGGAAGCTACATCCGTGTTGAGAGCTCTCAGTGCAAGCCACCTGAAGACCTTCCTCGCGAACGATCCGGCGGAAGGTTTGTACGATGCCGGTGTATTTTGACTCTGGGCGTTTGGTCTTGGAAAGCGAGAGGGTGTTTGGCGCAACTTGGAGCTGGGGCGATGGCCAGCAGACAGGTGTCAGCGAGATGCAGATGCAGATGCCGATGCATTCAACTCGATGCCGATGCAGATGCCGATGCATTCAACTCGATACCGATGCATTCAACCCGATGGGCTACGAGAAGCACCATGACTCAGAAGGCGGGATGCATACCTGGAATCTGCAGCCGCGCAAGGCACGGCATCGGACGGAAGCAGCCAAGGCGACGAAAAAAATAGAGTCAGGATGGTCAGGCCCGAGAGGACAGCGGCCGGGGGCAGTTTATCGATCCGATCCAACAGCATGGCCAAAGCCAGCAGGCGGAGCCAGTGCGAGTGAGCCGCACCTTATCTTGACAACATCCAAGGGAGCGATGACGATACGAGAGACGACGCCGGCGACTGCACCGCTCAGGGCATTCTGAAGCGGCGTCAGCTTCTCGGGCGGGTCCGCGGCGGCCTGGCTCATGGCGACGGGTCAAAGTGCAGATCCGAGGCGAAGCGCAGAGCGGGCAGATCCAAGCCGAGCCAAACGACAGCGCTGGTGCCTGCGAGCAGGTCGATTGGGGGAGAGCGGCGGACCCAGAAAAAAAATGGGGGGCGATCAAAAAGGAAATGGGTCGTTCATGTTGGTGCATCGCCGAGGAGGAAACTCAAAGGGGAGCATGGCGACCAGGTCCCATTTGCCGATATCGCAGAGACGCAGTTCTCCATCAAGCATGGCTGTATTCTGGATACGTGCACACATCTCAGCACTTGGACCATCAGTGAATACCAGCGATGCGTCGAGTGATCCCAACCCCGGCGAGAAAGTACAGCAAGCACACCGAAAACATCACTTTGTACCCGAGACACTGCACATCCCACTGAGTGCCGAGCGGCTGGAATCCATCTCGGACCCATCCTGCAATGGGACTCGCCACGATCTGGGGCAGGACCAGAGCGGTGTGCCACAGGCTGATGTCCCTGGCAGCATCGTCCTTGGACGGCAAGACATCCATCAGCATCGCAAACTCGACGCTGAGAAAGGGCCCGTATCCCAGGCCGAAGATGCCCGACACAGCCAGGGCGGCGTAAAAGTAGGTCGTGACAATCATGAGCACGCACGAAAGCGCCATCAGAGCCGCTGCGGCATAGACAACGACCTTGCGCCGGGATTTCGGGATCGCCAGGGCCCCGAGCGGCGAGAGTGTTAGCAGAGGGATCAGGGCGATGGACACGGCTCTGGAAGGCGACATGTCGACGCTGACGCAGTCTCCGATCCAACTGAGGCGCGGAGTCGAAGCGGGCACGGGATGCGTTGGAGTAATCGCATTGAGGTCGTTGAGAAAAGTAGCGAATGCGGGCAGTGTGGAAGTGGCGGATGGAGGCATAGGATAGAAGCGGTATGCGAAAGTAGTGGTAGTGAGTATCGTCGTCCGAGCGAGCAGTGGAGACAGGAAAGGCGATGGCAGAGGAGTGATCCTGCATGCTGCTCGGATACATGTCGCCGCCGCCGTCAACAGCGACATTGTAACGTACTATTGCAGGAATTGCTGCACCGTCGCAATGCCCATCTGGAACATGAAGCGTGAAGCAAAGACGAGCCGGAAGTTGGCATTCTTCAGCGGCGAGACCATGTCGACAAGGAGGGAGTACCATCCACAGGGAACCAGCCGAGTCGATGGCGAAAAGTTGCGGTTGGGCTCACCGACGGACCAGGTCGCCAGAGTCGACAGGGCCAGAATGCCTACGATGATGAGATACATCCCGAGCGTTCCCAGGGTGTCCGAAAAGACGCCGATGATGGCCCCGACAAAATAGCCCGCCAGATTGAGAGAGCCCATGATTGCCGAGACGAGGCCCTTCTGCTCGGGGCCGGAATGGTCGGCAATCAAGCCATTGAAGGGCACCGACGCCGTTGCTGCCGCCATCGTCAGGGAGAGGTAGCTAACGCTGTAGACCAGCAGCGACGAGTTTTCCGTCATGCCTGCGAGCGAGACGCACATCCAAACGACGCCGCCGACCATCCACGGCATCCGCTTGCCTGCCCGTGAGCTGAACCGATCGTTCAGAGTGCCCACCAGCATCGACACGGGCAGGTTGGCCAGCCCAGACTCGAGCGAGATCAGCCCAAGCCCTTCGCCCTTGTGCTCGTCGCCGACGATTTGACGGATGTGCATCGGGATCACCACGATCGATAAAATGAACCCTGTCGGGATGCACAGCGATGCGAGTCAGCATATGCGCTGTGCTGGGTCTGGTCAGGACAAGCCGGCCACTGCATCGTGGGAAGGTGCATGTCCGAGGCAACGCACAAAAGAGCTGGAAGCCAAACCAAAAGGCATTCAGGGCCACGATCTGGAGCTTGGTGAGGCTCGGCCGTGCATCGGCCGGCGATGCGTCTTCGAGGCTGAACTTTGCATACGCTGCTGCTGGCTGCGAGGCCAACGCGCTGCCATCATCTGCGTCGTCGGGGAAGTTATCTGGGAAGTTGTTGTCTGGGAAGTTGTTGTCTGGGAGGCCACCAGGAGGGCCAGTTCTGAATGCCGCCGAGTCGCTTCGACCACCCAGCAGCGCGGCGTCATCCCGGCCGCTGTCGATGTCGAAGGAATGGGAGGGACTGCGAGTCTCCATCGTGGGTGCGGCCGCCGTTCAAAGTGCAGATTGGTGGCTGTCGGGGGGGGGACCTTTAGATGGAGAAAGCCAGCCGGGTCAGACGCGAAAGGATGCAGAGAGGAGATACACTTGGCCAAGCCAAGGATGCTGGGCTCACGAATGCCCTGCGACAGCGACAGATCGGGGAGATGCGGCTCGGGGAGATGCGATGAGTCGGAGACGAGTCTGATTGAGGCAGGTGGCCGCTTGTCCAGCGGTGCCGATCTGTCGACCGGACCGATCGATGTGCGGCTGGGATTTCTGAGACATCCTGGCCAACACAACATAAACGCACGATGGATACTCCCTCTAAAAACACTACCTCTGAAAACACTACCTCTGCAAACACTCCATGCTCACCCCAACGGGGATATCCGATGGAGACTTGGTGCAGATGCCATGCCGGTCTCGTGCCATGCCTGCCACAGCGGTATCAAAATCAAAGTGTTCATCAAAGTGTTCATCAAAGAGAGAACGCGCTCCGGCGGCGCCGGTCGCACAGGTGTCCAGGATCGATTCGAATCTCCCCCGCCTCCTCGTTTTTGGGCTGCCTCGCCTCATCTCGCCGCTTGCGCTGCTTTCTTTCGCCCTCCGAGCTTGGGTTTGCTGTTTCGCTTGGCTCACCTGGTTCGCCTGCCATCTCTGCCGCACCAAAGCCTCCCCATCAAACGCGGCCACGATGTCCGGCTTCGGAGATTGCTTCCTCACTCCCTCGGTATGTATTATGGCCTGTCTTGGGCTTCCGCATCGACTCGCAGCATCAGTCATTCAGAAGGGCCAAGCCAAGCCTGTCTCCTATCCGTCTCCTATCCGTCTCCTGTCTGGCTCCTGCCTCGTTCTAACCTGTCTCCTGCCAGTCCCCACCTTCGACGCTGTGGACCGTGAACAATCCTTTCAATGCAACTCTGGGCTGCAGCTCCTTGCCCTCACGAACCGCCAATGTGTCCTTACATTTCGACGACTTCACATATTCGGGAAATCAAATCCCGAGTGTAAGTATTTCCAACGCTATCATCTTCTTGGATTGATAGTGAATCTACAACCCGAGGTTCATTCATTTTCCTGGATCAGCAACCAAAGACGGCAGGATGAGATGTTGGCATCCTGTCTGCTTGACCTTGTGCAATCGCTCTGGCTCCCAGTCTTCTCCTCGTTGCCCCCTGTCGAGATTGGCTGCAACATCAGGATACAATACTCAAACCCGTCCTCATACCAACTGATAAACTCATTTTCCAATGTTTTTGCTCGCATCATAGTTCACCGTTGTCGATAGTGTCATGTTGACACAAGCAAAGGCCTCGAATGTCTCTCTGAAACTGCCTTGGAACTTCACTTTCGATTGGTCACCCAACACCTCCCATAACTACACAGTTCAAGTGGTCAGCATCGCTCTAGTTACTGATTCATCAACTAGTGCTAATATTGGGTTATATAACTATAACACCACCCAAAACCCTACCTCTCTCACCTTCACCGTCAGCAACGTTGCGGGATCCTCGTCGCCATCGACCAGCTCTTCCACTGGGTCTCCTCCAACCCCGATTCAGACCTCTACGGTTACGACGTCCGAGGGCCTCTCGGCTGGGGCTATCGCTGGAATATCGGTCGCGGCTGTGTTGGTAGCTGCTTTGGCCGCCCTCGGCCTCATCTGGTACCACCGATCTTCCTACCAACGCGGCAAGGAAGTTGCATCGGGCCATATCTCAGCACAGCCTAGCGAAAGAGGCCTGCTGGAGCACTCGAGCCTCCCCGCCCTCCCCCCTGTCCCTGTGGACCAGGAGGGTCTGCTGCAAGTTGTCCCCGCGAGTGTGCCGCCTGCTGTGGCACCGCTTCCTATCAAGGCAACGGCTCTCGTTGATCACACCGGCGACAAGGACGACGAGCTCGATCTCTACAAGGGCGAAGACATCTGGATCATCGAGAGCTACTCGGATGGCTGGGCAAAGGTCAACAATGCCTCCAACGAGATCGGCATTGTGCCTCTTAGCTACCTCAAGCCAACGAGCTACTGAGCCGAAGCCGATGCCCTCGACACCGCTACTGTTCCTTACCAAACCCCGGGCCCGTCTCCTTTTTATTACTTTATTGCTTTCTTCTCTTCCTCATCTTTTTCAAACTAGTGCAGGCCTGTGGTGAGAACAGCGCTTGTTCGGACAGACATCTGTTGCTTCTCGGAGAGGCCAGATGTGTATCCAAGTCGTCCGGTTGCGCTGCATCATATCCCCCGCCGCCGCCTCTCGATCGCTCCTCACTGGCCCAGCCAACGTTCTCTTTGCTTGTCGGTCCTGCTGCCCTGCTCAACCCCCGTCCGTTTTCGTGATTAGCCTCGTTTCTTCTTCTTTTTCTGTTATTCCTGCGCCGTGATCCAGTTTGCTTGCTCTTGCTGCTCTTGCTTCTGCCTTTGCTGCTATCTGCAGTGCTCGCGTGCCCCCATGCTACTCCCCCGGAACTGGTATCCACAGCGAGGCAATAGAATTGTATTCAATAGCGCCGTGTCGGGATTGCATCCGAGGCAAGAGCCACAGGGGGGGACTCCAGATCCTCTGCCGTCTTCAGTGCAGCTCCTGCAGAAATGCACATGCTCTGGCGGCATGCAATCGGACACCCAACGGTCATGGATTGCTCGGCCATGCCCAGCGTATCAGATCGGACCCCAGCGAATGCATGCTGCTGTCGCGGCTGCCACTACCGTCGCTCATTCCAGTATTTTGAATGCCCTTCCCCTCCAGAGTCTCGCCTGTGTTTCGGCTGAAACGGGATCCGCCCTTTGGCGATCTCTGGCCACTCGCATCTGTGCTGGCTTTATCCACGATGGCTCGTGACGATTCTTGGGCTGTCCTTTTTTCCCGCCATGGAAGTCACAGGCCCTCCGATCACCATCGACTCGCAAGTGCATGTGCTTTGGCCTCTGGAAATGTGGATTTTGCGCGGGCTGAGGAGGAGCCTTCCGCCATCCATCCGGTCAGGAGGAGGAGGAGGAGGAGGAGCCTCTCCGCAAGTGCTTCTGCATATCCTGCCGCTATCCAGGGCCGCTCCCACGCCCTCTCGCAGCGGGGCGGGCATGTTGTTGTGAGAATCCCCGTTGCGCTTGCTGGGCTGCCAGACGCTGCTCAGATCCTCCGGGTATGCGCAGGTTCACTGCAAGGACCTTCTGGGCAGCATTGCCTACCCCCACGGCTACGGACGAATGCCGATCTGGCCGGTGGTGCTCTGCGCGGGCCATTTGACGAGCGGAAGGAAGCGGGGATCTTGTGCATCGGGCTGGCTCGCTGGCACAAGCGATTCTCAGGGCCTGGCCAGGTTCCAAACAAACCCATCCCCTTCCTGAGCATCAAGGGTCGCCACAACACAGGATCGGCCCAAGCGAGACCCCTCCGGCCATCGGCTGTGCTGGATCGCCTCGATGCCGGGTCCGCAATGACTCCCCCCCCCTGCGATGCACAACACCACAGTTGCGACGATGTCTCTCCCCTCCCGTCCAACACACATGACTCCCGTCGCAGATCCGATCGCAGCGAGCAGTCAGGAGCTGCAGGAGCAGTCGCGGCAGGCTGTGGATCCGCAAGCAAGTACCCATGATCACCGCCTGGCACCTCCGCCGTTACGGTTGTTTGCGGGTCTCTGCCCAATGCAGTCACTTCCCTCCATAACCGCTTCAACCGGGCGGACTCCCTCTCCCCCCTTGGTCAGCCCCCCGATACGAATGAAACCGCCATGGCTTCTCTCACTCGCTCGCTTCGCGGAGCCGTTTCCCGCCATAATTTGGCATGCCTGTCGTACTCCTTTCTCCCTCCGACTCTTACCGGGCAGTGACCGGCCGAGGAGCTTCTCCTGCCTTGAGGTCTTCCCGCTCTCGCAGATTTGGCGCGGCATGAGAGAGCAGAGCGAGATGGGCACCCGCCGCAGAGTTGGGATATAAAAGGGACATGGATATCCCTCCTCAAATCCAACATCCACTCGCCTTCACTCGATCTGCCTCGAGTCCTCCCCCTGCGCTCTGATCTCTCATCGCGACAGCCTTATTGCCTTATCGCCTTATCGCCATATCGCCAAGCACATCTCGGACGCCGGTCTTGATGCTTAGGGGAGCCATCGCCAATATCGTCCCAGATCCAATGTTGTCATGTCAAAGGGACTATTCCGCCATGAGCGCCTTTCTCGAGAACCGCCGCTTCTTGCTCCCGGGTCTCGCCGGGTCACTCTAACTTTCATATCTCTCCCTGCTACTCATCCGTCGTGGGTGCTCCGACCAGCCGGCCAGCCGCTCGCATCTACCCCCAGCCCTCTCTCTTTCTCTGTCCTTCCTTCTCCTGTCGCCGTTCCTGGCTCTATGGCACCCTCCACCATCAACCCGACAGAGGTCCCTGCCACGATTCTCTGGCACCGACTGCCTGATCGGATTCAAACGCCTCCGTTCCCATCGCATCCTCCCATTCTCTCGTCACCCTCAAGTCCATACCCACCCACTTTCCCATCTCTTCCCACGCTCTCTGGCCTGGCCTGGTTTGGTCTGGTCTGCGAATGCCCATCGACGATCGAGTTTCAGGGGAAATACGAAAGTTTAAGACTGACCCCGGCCAATGATCTCAGACCCGGCAGCAGTTTGGCCATCTCGATGGAAAGAGTCCTCTGTGAGAACAAGTGGTCGATGCAGTGGTCGATGCAGTAGTCGATGCGGTGGTCTCACTGCCTTCCCCTTCAGCAACAGGTTCCCTCCAGAACCCTCAAGCGTCGCCGTATGGAATGGCATCATCCGCTGCTGATCTGAATCGCTATCCCGATTTGCTTTTACATCCATGATATATTGTTTGATCTTGCTCTCCATTTCACTCTCCAGTCTCTCTCCATTTCATTCTACACTCCCTCCTTTACTGATCCACCGTGCCATCTCTTAGCGACTACAAATGCGCCTTCTGTTGGGCATCAGATCCCAGGACGAGGACACATTCGCCAGCGCCGGCGATGATGTTCAGGCTCGGGTCGAGGCTTCGGATCTCGTTCACACTGGTCATGTCTTCTGAGCCAGGCTGGAGCCACAGGTTCTTGATGCCCAGCTGCTGGGCCTCGCGCAGGACCTCGGCCGTCACCTTGGGCGGAGTGACGACCGAGACGGAGTACTCGGAGGGGTTGGGCAAGGCCGCGAGCGACGGATAGGTCGGGATGTTCTCGATTTGAGGCGCTTTCTGGTTTGAGGCAAGGGGAGGGAGAGGAGGAGGGGAGGGGAGGGACAGGCGGCGGATTGCAGCACGACGGATTGAGAACAACAATGCATATGACGGCGGTATGCGGCGGGGAGGTGTTGGAGCGAGGAATGTTGCGGGTCGAGCACAAAGGTAGTGAAAAACGGTCATCACACAAGTCAAGTTCATGTACCATTACGAGCTCAGTGGAGTATCTGGCATATCATTTACTACCGTCCATGCGGGCACCTCGATCTGATCCAGCCGATCTTACCGGGTTGATGGGGGCCACCTCCAGCTTATGGTCGATATACCTTCCCAGATGACACCAGCGAATGGGTAAGCACAACAACGATAGCCCAAAATAAGAACGTGAGCAAAGTTCCTTTGGATCGCTCACGATATGAGCAGATGCACGATCCTGCAGACCAAGACGCGAAGCTGGATTCCCAAGGACGCATTGCGAATCTGTGTGGCGAGAGCGTCTACCATTGAAGGATCTTGTTGCCAAACTTGGCTCTGTCCTGGCTTGCGCCCACTACGGCGTTTCATTTGGGAGGTGGATTGGTATGAGCGGTGCGGTGTGAGGGGTGTGGATGTGATGCGGTCAAGGCGCTGGCGATGGCGATGGCGACGATTTGCGATGGCGATTTGCGATCGATGACGGACTGTTGGATCCGTTGGTGCAGTCAACTCCGGCTGGGCTTACCGACAGCAAACTTGTTGCTCGACATGAACCGGATGAGATGGGACATTGCGATACCGAGGAGGGATGGACAGCCGGACGGCGAGGCGAGACGGAGAGATGCAAGCGCAAGAGGGCGATGAGAAATGCAAACCCCGGAGGAACACATGATTGCGCTGCGCCCGGCCAGGATGTCGGGCACGGAATGCCCAAGGAATTCTCACTCTCACTCTCACTCTCACTCTCTGAGATGCAATCAAGGTTTGTGGAATCCATTAGTTTTGGTGTATATAGAGGAGCAACAAAGATGGAGGCGAGCAGGACCCATAGGGCCTCGAGAGGTGGGGGGCGTTCCCTCCCCGATTCCGCACACTCCAGCCCGCTGTGCCTTGCTGGGCCAGCCGAAGCGGAAAAAGAAGAAAAAGGAGGGGAAGCAACGGAAGAGGGAAAGGGGGGGGGACTGCAAAAAATACATGGGTCGGTAAACATCAAAGATAGCAAGATGAAAACCGGAGGAGTCTCGGAAACTGAAATCAGGGGATTCAAAATCGAACAGGAACGAGAGAGGGAGAGAGCGATAGCGAACGAGAAGGAAAGAAAGAAAGAGAAAGAGCGAGTGAGAGATACCAAGAGCGAATACTGTAGAGGCGAGAATCAAAAACGGGCTGGCTCCTTCCACATATGCTGAAAATGTAGTCTAAAACTGCTGTTTTCTGAGGGGTTTCAAGTTGATGGGAACAAGAGTGTGTCGAAGTCGATGAATTACCGGGATTTCGTCTTTGTCGCTGCCAGAGAGGAGGAGTAGGAGGAGAGGGGGGGAGGGAGATGAAAGTGTGGCTGGAGATGTCGGGAGGCGCTCACAGTGTGGCTGCCGCCATGCGACGGATGTCCAACGAGTGAAGTATGCAAAGTATCGAGGCGAAATGAAGAAGCGGAAGAGAGGCGGAGAGACGCCGGGTCCAGGGAGGAGGAGGCGTCTACCAGCAGCAGCAGCAGCACCAGAAGGAGCGGACGCTGCGCTGGGTTTCGCCAGATCCGAGCAGGCCACGGCTTAGCAGCGGCTTGCGCTCGTCATCCTGATCCCGGCCAGAGGCAGCGGCGGAATCAGTAGACATGCTGGCGGCAAAGCTTGGAGCCTCGGGCAACGGTTGTTGCGAGGTGCTGGCAGCAGCAGCAACAGAGGTCGCAGGCGCGTAGCGAACAGCGGGCTTGGCAGACTGGCTTTCTGACGACAGGGCTCGCTTGGGCGACAGGGCAGGCTCGGTGGTGGCCAGCGACTTGTCCTTGCGGTTGAGGACAATGGTGGGGGTGCTCAGGGGCTCGACATGGTGGCTCGCCTCGGTGACGGTTTCGTCGCTGTGGTTGTCATCGTCCAGATCGTCGTCGTGTTGCGAGGGCTGATCGGCATCGTTATCGTGCTCGTGCTCGTGCTCATTGTCGTCGTCGTTGTCAACACCGCCCAGCTTGAAGGCTAGGTCCTGGAAGTCAACGCCATTGGAGGCTGGATGCTTGCGAATGTAGGATCCGATGATGAAGGAGCCGGCGCTGGTGTCGACACTGCCGGGAGGCGGGGCAGGCACGACAACCGAGCCGATATGATTCGCGGTGCCGGTACCAAAAGACGAGCTGATGGTGATGGGGCTGGTGCCGAGGTGTGAGTGGGGGGTGCGGAAAGAATTGATGTAGCCCAAGGGGCCAGATGGGCGCTGATGCACTGGCCGAGCGGGCGAGGCGACCGAGTGGAAGCGCTGTGGGACAGGAGATTGCATGATGGGTAACGGCGTTAGCGCAGCGGCAAGGAAGGGGAGCCGTCGACGAGGAGATTGGTGGAAATAGAATGAGAAACGACAAGGAAGACAGGTCTGAGGTTCAAACGACAGAACGGAAATGGGAGCAGCAAGAGGATGGCGGGATCAAATGGTGGGACCAACGGTGGGATCAAACAGGGGGATCAAATAGGCATCGTAGGATGGGAGGAAGTGCGGTGGATGGTGGTGGGAGGGGGCAAAGACGCAAGGAAAGTGAGCCAAGCCCGAACGAAAAAAAAAAATGCCAGAGTGGGAATTGGGCAGAGGAGATCGACAGCGGAGAGCGTGACAGCCAAGCAGGCAAGGCTGCCGCAGCCGGACGGGACGAGCAGGGTCGGATACAGATCAGCACAGGGCGAAACAGACAGATACAGACAGATACAGATAGATACAGATAGATACAGATAGATACAGGTTGAATAGTGCAGAAGAGATGGGATGAACGAGATGGATGGACGGGGGGGGGAGCAAACTCGGCGAGGACAAACTTGATGAGATGCAGCGAGCAGCACAACCACAGCGCAACCGCAGAGCAACCACAACGCAACCGCAGCGCAACCGCAGAGCAACCGCAGCGCAACCACAGGCCAGCGAAGTGCAAGCGGTCAGCGCCGCAGACACCGAGCGAAGCGCTGCAGAGGGCCAGACGGGTGTGCATCGCCTGCAGGATAAGGGTGCCGTCGAGACGTACCTGGTTGGAAGAGTCACTGGGCGTTGACATTGGTGTTGTTCCGCGAGGAGTGCAGGCTGGGATGACCCTGGAGGCGGCTCTGCGCTAAGAGAATAAGGGCAGCAAAGCAGCTGGATAGGAGCGGCGAGCCGGGGAAGAAGGGCTATCGGCAGCGAGACGACCGACTTGTTCTCCGAAAGTCGAGGAAGAGCGAAAGGTCGACGGGGCAGAGGAAACGTTTTAATGCCGTTTTGGGGGGGGGATCAAAGCCTCAGAAGAATATAAATAGCGGACCGGGGAAGTAAAAATAGAGTCGGCGAGGCGAGAGCAGGCGAGAACAGGCGAGAGCATGGCTTGCTGCGGCGAGAACCGGCGAGAGCAGGCGAGAACGCGCGAGAACGTGTCGAAAAACTTTTTTGCAGCGAGACACAGTCCGCTGTAGCGCTGTGGTATGCTGTGCTGTGGAGTGTTGTGCTGTGGAGTGTTGTATGGACGGCCTTGTTTCTCTGCCAGCCGGCGTCGCACTGTCCTCAGTCTGTGCGCCCACGTCGCGTGTCGTGTGCGCCGTGGGGTCACACATCATCAGTTCAACAGCCGCACCACAGCCGCACAGCAGCCGCCGCCACTTCGCGTGTGGTTCGTGTTTGCTTCTTGTCTGGTTCCTGTGTGGCACCGCTGCTTGCTTGCACCCGCCATCCCTCCCACACAGGCACAGTCGCGGTCACACCACGGCTCTTCAGTCAATCAATTTGTTACCAAGAAGCGGGAGCCAACAGGAAAACTCAATCGAAGGCCCGAACCCGAAAACAAAACGAGCGCCGCAGCGGAAACATCAAAGCCAGCGACGAAGCAAGACACAGCCAGGTCGGGTCAAGCCGAGACAGAGCAGAACAGGCCAAGGCAGAGCAAAACAGGCCGAGACAGCATCGGCACAGCGTTGTGCAGATCGTACACGCACACCCTCCATGCTTCTTCGCACCATCCGTCCTTCCGCTTCTGCCCTCCTTTCCTTTCCTTTCCTTTCTCCCTTCTCGCCCAGCCACGCCACACCGACATCCACATCCACATCCACATCCACATCCACATCCACACCTCCCGTGCTGCTGCGGATCCGCTACTTGCTGGCCTCGGCAGCCAGCTCAGCCGCAGCCTCAGCCGCGTTGCCTCGTCCAGGGGCCTTGCGCTCGCGCTGGTAAAACTCGGCGAGGACCTTCTGCGGAATGCGGTTCAGCATCTCCTTGGGGAAGATGCGCAGCAGCGACCACGCCAGATCCAGCGACTCAAAGATCGTTCGGCCCTCGTAGTAGCCCTGGGCGATGAACGTCTTTTCAAACTTCTCGAGGAACTCGAGCGAGAGCTTGTCTTCTTGGTTGAGCGCCTCCTCGCCGACGACGGCCTTCATGGCTGCTGCGTCCTTGCCAATGGCGTACTTGGCATACTGTGATGTTGTTGGCAGCGCGCGCATCGGATCGACCGATCCACCGCCGTTGGAAATGTCAGCGCAGTCGATTTGCTCCGGCCCTGTCCCAGATCGCTCATCCATTCGCTTGCTCCCTTGTTGGCCTCTCGCCCAGCGAGCAGCCAAGCAGTCACCCACCAGCTGGTTCGAGACATCGCCGTGGTCCTTGCGGGTGAGCTTCTCGCCGATGGCGCTCTTCATGAGACGCGAGAGCGATGGCAGGACGTTGATGGGCGGGTATATCTGCATCACAGCACGCGGCACCCTTGCATTAGTACCCAAGGCATCCCGTCTCATCGCCCAGCAGCGAGACGCCGGCTGTTGCCCTGGACGCAGCTAGCCGGACAGGATCCACATACTTGGCGGTTGTGAAGCTGTCGATCAACAAAGATCTGGCCCTCCGTAATATATCCGGTCAAATCGGGAATTGGATGGGTGATGTCTGTGACGAAACACGGATCGCATGCACAGTTAGCGCCTTGGCTTTGGACCGCATCAGCATGGGTGGAGACCGTGGCTCTTCCTCTCGCTTTCCCCCACCAGGCGCAGCGTGCTTACCATCGTTAGGCATGGTCAGAATGGGAATCTGCGTGATACTTCCGTTTCGGCCGGCAACTCGACCGGCTCGCTCGTAGATCGTCGACAGATCCGTGTACATGTAGCCGGGGTAGCCACGGCGGCCAGGCACTTCTTCACGCGCAGCCGAGACCTCACGAAGGGCATCGGCATAGGAGGACATATCCGTCAGGATAACAAGCACGTGCTTCTCGAGCTGGTAGGCATAGTACTCGGCCGTGGTCAGGGCGAGACGCGGGGTGATGATGCGCTCGTTGCTAGAGAGGGGTGATGCCGCGAGAACGTCTCAGTGACCGGCAAGGAAACCACAGCATGTACGGCCAAAACAACCCGCACGATGCATCGCAGTGAGCCGTCTCCAGGATGACGGAACGACCAATGTCTGCCACCGATCCACCCAGACGGCGAGACAGACGACCAGACAGACATACGTGGGATCGTTGGCCAGGTTCAAGAACAGAGTCACTCTCTCGATCGAGCCGTTCTCCTCAAAGTCTTGCTTGAAAAAGCGCGCCGTCTCCATGTTGACACCCATGGCGCCAAAGACAATCGCAAAGTTGTCCTCGTGGCCGTCCAGGACGCCCTTGTCGATCTTCTTGACCAGACCAGCCTGGCGACAGATTTGGGCGGCAATCTACCACCGCCACCGTTGGCGCAGAGGGGAGAATAGGGTTATTGGTCAGGAACTAAAGGTCAAATCCTGCCATGGTGCGCTCGCTAGTTGGGGAGGAGACCGGAAGTGACCGGAAGAGGTGGGGGAAGCAAGAGGAGGCAGCGCTCTGCATTCCTGATCTGGTGTGGGATCGGCGTCTTTGCCGCATCCGCATCAAAGCAGTGCCGTTGAGCTTTTCCTCCCTTTCCCTTGCTCTCCACCCTCCGCCCCAGTGATCTCACGCCGCGGGTGCAAACCGCTCACCTCGTTGTGGGGCAGACCACTGGCGGAAAAGATCGGAATCTTCTGGCCACGGGCAATCGAGTTCATTGTGTCGATGGCGCTGATGCCGGTCTGAATCATCTCCTCGGGATAGATACGGCAGTAAGGGTTGATAGGCTGGCCTGCGAGCAGATCCAACCAACGGTGGTGAGCGATGGTATCCGCGTACAATTGACCCAGTGTGAATGGAAGTCCCTCATCGACTGGACGGCTTGCAGCCCTCATGAGCAGGGCAGCTCTGTCCTACTGACAACCCCACTGTCGGACCTCCATCACGAGAAGTGTCCCCCCTCCGTGTTCACGACCAGGTTGCACTGGCTTTGTGTGCTACCTTGAATATCGAGGTAGTCCTCGGCAAAGACCTTGGGTCCGCGATCGATGGCCTTTCCAGAACCGTTGAAGACGCGTCCAAGCATGTCCTCGGAGACGGGAATCTTCATGACATCGCCGGTAAACTCGACGTGGGTGCTCTTGACGTCGACACCCGAGGTGCCCTCAAAGACCTTTGACATCAGACGAGGGAGATCAGACGAGTGAGATCGTACGAGCAACATCAGACGAGTGGCGTCAAATCCGTGACATCGGACGGGGCGACACGGCTATTCGCAAGCAGATCGATCCAAATGCGCGGCTGCTGCCCTAACCTGAACGATGGCTCGCTTGCCAACGACTTCAAGGACCTGTCCGGTTCGCTTGGTGCCGTCAGGAAGGGTCAGGTTGACAATCTCCGAAAACTTGGGAAACTGCAAGGTTTTTGCGGGCCGATGGCAGACGAAGAAGGAACACCGTTTCCGACACACGTATTAGCATATGAGTCGATAATGGGCGCGGATCGCGGGTGCTTCAACTGGATGTCGCTTGTTTTTGGTTGTTGAGGGGGGGGGGATGGATTGTGTGGAGAGCGACTCTGTCCAGCCAAGGACAAGACCGATGCCACAGCCGGTGCCTGATTGCAACTGGAGAGTGAGCACTTGCCTTGACATTGTCCAAGAAAACGAGTGGGCCGTTGACACCGGCGACGGTTCGATAGTCTGGCTCGGAGGTGGTGAGGAGCGCAAGCATAAGCATAGAGTCAGTTTGATCAGTCCGTTCCCGTAAACTGGCTGAGCATCAACACAATCAAAGTGCAAATGGCCCCTCTCGTCGCAGTCAATCCGAGCGCCTATCCTGTCTTGTTCCGTCCTGTCCCGTTCTTGTCCGATCCCGATCCCGATTTTGGCCTTCCTCGCCTCGTCCTCTCCTCTCCGCTTCATCGCCCAAGCTGTCGAAAATACGCGTAAAAATGGAGGATTGTTGGGGAGCGGGGAGGAGGGGGAGACTTGCTCGTCGATCGGCACCGGACCACAACGAGACGACGAGGCAATGACACTGCAAACTGCCGGGACTGCCGATCACATCTGGCAGCCCTCGCCGGCGTCTCGTCCTGTGCAAATAGAAGGAGCAAGTCCCCAAAGGTGCTATCAAAGCCGACAGGCTGCAGCTGTCGATGGAAGCTGATCCCAAGCGTCTACGCTCACTCTCGAGTCCAGCCTCCATCAACTCAGAGGTTCGACAGCCGCCAGAAATCACGCTGTCGAGGAAGGCAGCGAAGAGAGCGACGGAGACGGACAGCGGGCCTCGAGATCCACAGCAGAGAGACAGAAAAAAAAAGATACCAAAATCGCGAACCAAGACAAATCGCCTCGGACGCAACGACAACAGGAGAACAGAAAAAAAAATAATGTGAAATACATGCAATGAAGGGATAGGTGGATACGACAGCCACATCATCCCAGAGACTCGCCCAAGACGACCGGCGTCGCGCGCTCGGGAAAGCCTGAGAGAGCTGGGTTCAAATTACCAAGTCGCGGCTCGATGGCATAATTGCGGGTCACGGCGGCGGCGTTGAGGGCAAAGGCCTCCTGGGTCGTCAGACGAGGATCGATGGGATGCATGGCGGTGGTTGATGGCGGAGCGGCCTGCAAGGAAAGAAGATGCACCCGCGATAGGACAAGACGACGGACAGCAGAGAATGCCCGGCGCAGCCAGAGAGGCTGGGTCAGCGCGGCAGAACAGACGCGACAGCCGGGGGGGGGCCGGCGAGGGCCGAGCGAGAAGCAACAGCCCCAGCACGGACGGCATGAGCGACATGGCAAGGAGCACCCACCTCTTGCGCCGAGAGGACAGCAGTCAGGCAGAGGATAGAGCAGCTCCAAATCGCTTTGCAGACAAGCAGAAGCCAAAGACTGCAAGCAGAGGCGATCGCCACAGAGACTGTGGCCGCACAGCTTTGCGTTTTCTGAGCAGGCGGCGAGAGCAGCCGAGAGCGAGCGAGAGCGTCCGGCTCCATCCGGCTCCATCCGGCTCCAGCCGCTACCCTTGTCCTCGGTCGCCTCCCTGTTCCTGGGCTTTTGCTCCTCCATCTCATCCGGCTTTCTCTCCCATCCCATCCCATCCCATCCCATCCCATCCCATCCCATCCCATCCCGTCCAGCAATTCACCAGGCGGCACACTCCCCCACACCCAACGGCCCCGCTGCCCGAAATGTACGCCTCCTTCACCTCCGAGCAAACAAGCGACGGCACTCCGCTCTCGGACTCGTCCTATCCCGCCTTCAATCCGCTGGCTACCGATCAGCCCTTTGCCGACATGTCGTCATCGTCACATCCCTCCGAGCCCTTGGACTCGTCGTACCTGGCCCAGGGCACCGCCGCCGAGTCTCAGTCCTTTTACGGAGCCACGGTCGGCCACGGCGATATTCAACCCCCCGTCGCCAAGACGGTAAGGACGAAAGAAAGGGGCCCGTCCTGGCTCTCTCGGTGTTTGCTGTGTCGCGCATTTCCACCGGGCTTGGCATGGCCTGCCACCAGCTGCCCGCGCTTCCCTCCCTATCCTCCTTGGCCATCCTCTGTTCCATTCGGCGAGACGTCCACCATGTCCTTGCTTCGATGGCTCAATCGGAGGCCCCCAGTCTCATCGCGTCCTTCGTCGAGACGGCTCGTGACGGTCCGGACACTCTTCACCCGGCAGTCATGAGGGTGTCCCTCGTCGTGGGTCTCTGGACGGACAGAGATCAGCCAAGCCCAGGGAGGGGCAGAGAGCACTACCCGAAACGGAGCCCACACTTATCTTCGTGCCCTTTCCTCCAAACCGGCAGACTTTCTGCTGCAACCTGGATCGTGTGCTGAGTTCACTTCCGCGGTCAACATTCCGCCCCCTGGTCGTCAATGTTCCGCTGGATAAGCAGGCCCAGCCCGCTATCACCATCGTCGACGTAAGCATCGCCTGTCCGTGTACTGAGGACTCACTTCCACACGTTCTCAAGGCCTGAGCGGCGCACTTCTGAGGAGCATGGCTGGAAGTGTATCGCCGGCACGGCTTCGCGGCGCTGGATCGTTCATATTGCCAAACTATGACTGCCGTGGCCTGGCCTTGGTGACTGCCCAAAGCATCCCACTCTTCGCAGCCAGCGTCTTTGCCCATCACTGGCAACCGACGTGTGACGCCCCTGCACTCCGCACCGAATAACTCGGTTACTCGCCCAACAGGCCGTCAAGACCAGCGAAGTCGGCGGTGGCTCCTACATCGCCTACGTCATCCGCACCGACATCCCCAGCCAAAACATCCGGTACGAGAGTCGCCACCGATACTCCGAATTTGAAGCGCTGCGCTCGCTCCTGAGCAGAATCCACTACATGGCCGTCATCCCGCCCATCCCCGAGAAGCACAGTATCGGCGACTATGCCACCAAGCAAGCCAAGGCCAAGGAGGACAAGGCCATCATCGAAAAGCGCAAGCGGATGCTCCAATCGTTTCTCAACCGGGTGGCGACCCATCCGCTCCTGGTGCGCGAGCACGTTTTCCACCAGTTCCTCGAGGATCCCGAGGCAACTTGGAGCACTATCTTGTCGGCATCCGAACACGCCAACCTGGGTCGCCGAAAGGACAAGTCTCCCATCTCGATGCTGACCGATAAGCGGAATCTCGACATTCCTGGTATGTGCGGGATCATACAGGGCAGTTTTGGCATTCGTGATGGGTCGGCGCTCCTGCGTGAGCAGCTCCGCGGGATCAGCTTCGACTGTTGCGTCGCTCCTCCTCCTGATATCTGGCTTTGACTCGCATCCACGGCACTGGTCCGTTCAGCCCTCCCTGACTGACGCCTGCATTCGGCATTCATATTCGGCATTCACATTCGGCATTCCTTTCCCTTATCCCGCTCGACCAGACCCGCACTTTGTGGCCTCGGAGGAGTACACCCTCAAGTTCTCGGCACATATCGCACAGACCCACAAGCACCAGAAAAAGATCACCAAGCTGCAGCAAGATGTCGCCCAGCAGCTCGCCGAGCTGGGTGCTGTATACAATGGCTGGTCGCTTACCGAACACACTCTTGCCGCTGCACTCGAGAGCGTCGGCGCAGCCACGGACACCACCGCCGCAGCCACGGGTCAGCTTGCCAAGTCGCTCGAGGAAGCCGTGACCGAGCCTATCCAGGAGTACGTGCAGTTCTCTGGTGCAATCGAAAAGCTGCTGCGATGGAGGCACACACAGCACTGCGAATATGAAAGCACGATCGAGTCGCTGACCTCCAAGGAGGGCCAACTGACTCGGCTCGAGGCCTCCGAGCACGAAGCTCAGCGCCTCACCGCTGTGCTCAATGCCGAAGGCTCTTGGGGCCCCGCCAGACCACCGTCGCCAGTGCCCAATAGCGCTGGTGCCAGCACTGAGCCCAAGGGCGGCATCCTCAAGACACTCAACTCCCTGATCGACAACGATCCCGAGGCCACTCGCCGCAACAACATCTCCAAGCTCAAGGACCGCATCACCCACCTCAAGGAGCAGGAAAAGGTCACGCTGCAGGAGCTCAACATCGGCAACGAGCAGGTCCAGAAAGACCTCGATCGCTTCCAGCGCTGCAAGATCGAGGATGTCCGATCAATCCTGCTATCGTACGCGATCGCCCAACGCGACTATCACCGGAGGGCTGCTGCGGCTTGGAGCGATGCCAAGATCGACATTGAGCAGATCCACTCGGGCTCCTCATAAGCTATGCTCAGCATAGAATCCCCCCCCCAATCTTGTGCGGGGACGCCGCTCTGCTTCGTAGCGCAACATCACCAGAGGTTTGGCTGGCAGCGCAGCCACCAAAGGAACAAGGACCCGACTCGACGTCAGCGCAGACAATGATATATGAAGCTGTGGCCGGCTGTATGTGAACGTATGTGGGGTATCTGGGTGGGCGGGAGTGTGCAGGTACGCTGCTCTTGCTACGCTGCGGACGACGACAGAGTACATCGACCCAAGGCACTCTGATGGAGCCTTGTCTCTCGGGCAAGTGATTCCTCCCTGCCTGTCTGGCGCGAGAGCCTGCGCTCTCGGTTTAATTTCCTCGCTTCACTTGGGCTCCTCAACCTTTGTCGCTCTCCACTCCACTTTCCCTCTGCCGGCATTTTTGTCACTTTGTTACGACATCGAATCACAAGCCTATCTGCCTCCCTCTCCCGTTTTCTCTCTCGTTCTCTCCCATTTCCTTTCGATGTGTTGGACTTTGTTTCTTCAGTACAGTCGGTTCATAAAGAAACGGGACAGTCACTTTCTGGCATCAGCGGCTGAAACCCACTGACCTACTGTAGGCTCCAGTGGGCAAGCCGTGAGATTGTTTCCCTTCCTGGCCGGCAATCGTTTTTGTTTTCGTTGGTTTTGGAAGCGTAGTCTTGAATACACTCAGTCGATCTCCTGTGACGACTGGTATTGATGTGTCGATGTGTGAGTGCGGTGTATTCACTCGATGTGTGAGTGCGGTGTATTCACTCGATGTGTGAGTGTGGTGTATTCACTCGACCCTCTGGATAGTTCCATGGTGTATCGATATCAAGATGCTCGGCCTTCTCGAGTCGCCTGGCTTCCAGGCACTGTGAGTACACCTGGAGATCGAGTCGCTTGAATTGCCGTCGCCGGGTCAGGCTCAAGTACAGCTGTTTGTCCAGCATGTCTCCATCGAACACATGGCGAATGTATTGCAGGAAGGAACGGTCATGGCCAGTGCGCGATGTGTTGAGTGATAACATATCAGATCAGTGGTCAAAATCATGGATGTCCCGTTTTTTTATTGGATAGACAGTAACTCGCCCCTTTCCCGCCTTTGTTTCTTCATGTTTTCTTTGGATATTGCGGGCCCCGCATGCCAATGTAGGGTGCGATGTGAAACTGGACCGCAAAGAGTATAATCGGTGTCGGGTGTCGCAGCAATGAAATGCTGTCCAAAAAAACCGTGATGTATTTGCTCTCCATTCAAACCCGCCCTCGGCCAACTATCCCTCATGCGACCAGTCTCCGCTCTTCCCTCCAGACTTGTCGATGACTCGAGCCTCGACGATTGCCGCGCCACGATCGACAGCCTTGACCATGTCGTAGACGGTGCACGCGGCGATGCTGACCGCCACCAGGGCCTCCATCTCGACGCCGGTCTTGCCGTCGCACTTGACCAGAGCCTCCAGGAGAACCTGGTGCTTCTCCGCATCCAAAAGGGTGTTGACCCGGACGCTGTTCAGCAAAAGCGGGTGACATAGGGGAATCAGGTGCCCTGTTTGCTTGGCGGCCTGGATGCCTGCCAGAGAGGCCACCCCAAGGACGTCGCCCTTCTGGATTTGGTTCTGCTCGACAAGTCGGAAGGCCTCGGGGCTCAGCTGCACCCGGGCAACCGCTCGAGCTGTGCGGCGGGTGATGTTCTTCTCGGAAACGTCGACCATCCTGGCTTTGCCTGTCTCGGCGTCGGTGTGGGTGAGCTGTTCGTTCTTGGTGCTGAACAGACGCGCAGAGTGAAGGGTATATGGGGACCGCCCGGCAGCAAAGACGAGTGGGCGACAGAGACCAATCGCCGTGGATGAAGGCATGTGTTTCGCGCGAATTGCGGTGAAGTCCGTATGGATATGCATTTCAGTTCGGGACTCTGGTGGCGGAGTACGAGTCGCGACTGAGGTCGGCGCTTCCAGAGATAGATGCGAGTGACTGGGTCGGGATGCTGGCCACAGGAGACGACGATGAGCCAAAAAACAGACGGTTGTCGACGACCGGATTACGACTAAACCGGCGAGCACGTTGTCGTGGATGACGGCCGGGTCGATGAAAGCGGCACTGGCGCCTATCCGCCGATGAGGATCATGGGTCTGTTTGGCAACTTGGACAGCTCAAACATACCTGCATGCTGCTTCTTTTTGCGGCCAACTGCAGGAGGAAGAAAGAGGAAGGCGATAAGGGAAGAAGGGAGGCGCAATTTGTGAGTGGATGATATGCATACACATACGCACACATACACGCACAGTGCAAAAGTGGTCAGAACACAAGCATTGCGAACAGTCACGAAACATAGTATCCAAATGCTGCTTCTTACCGGCAGCGCCAATCAGCTGCAGCAGCTCCTCATCGGAACAGCCCTGTCGGACCATGTCGCGCAGATTCACTTCGGCATTCCCGAAGAGGCAGACCTACAGCCATACATACCACCCGCACCGTTAATATTGATCTGGACCATCGAGCCATTCATCGGAGTAGAGATTCTGTGCACTTGGTGCTGCATGAACCCAAAGTGCGGATACGTCGAGCACATCGCCCCCCCCCAAAAAAAGCCCACAGCAGGGAAGGCGAGTTATACTTTGGGGCAGTCGCTCCCCCCCCCTCCCCGCCTCCGTACAGAGCAAGAAATCTCGCTGCTGGGCTCCTACCTTCATATTCCCATCAGCAAGGAGTCGCAGACGATTGCATGTGCCGCAGAAATGGTCACTCATGGACGTGATGAACCCGAACCGACCCGAGAATCCGCTGACCCTGTAGGACTGGATACGTGGCAGACGGAGCGAGATTAATGGGTGTGCTGACATCCAGCCTGCGGCAACAGCCTACCTTGGACGTGTCGTGGGGATCATCGGTGCCCTTGGCGATGTCGGGATATGACTTCGTAATGGCTTGCAACATGTCCTTGTACGAGACGAACTTGTCATGATTCCACTTGTTTCCTGAAAATCGAACGAGTCATCAGGCCGAGCTGATCGGTCACTCCAGGCTGTTCTGTGACTGTGTGTGCCTCTCCTCGAGCTGAACCAGGACAGAATCTACTAACCATCGAAGGGCATGTACTCGATGAAGCGAACATATACGTTGTGATCACGAGTGTAGCCAACGAGCGGCTCCAGCTGGTGGTCGTTCATGCCGCGGATGATCACAGCGTTGATCTTGACCTCAAAGCCAAGACGCACGGCCTCGTCAATGGACTTGAGAACATTCTCGAATCCCCGGCGGCGTGTCAGGAGCTCGAATTGGAAAGGATCCAGGGTGTCCAGGCTGATGTTGATCTGATCGAGACCCCGTTCCTTCAGCTCTGGGAGCTTGCGATGCAGGGCCAGGCCGTTTGTGGTCATGGAGATGGTGGAGAGCCCAAACGGACGCATGCGATTCAGGCCGTCTGCAGATGAAATGCCAACGGCTGTTGCTCAGTCTGGAGTCGGGAGTCTGGAGTTGCGAGTCGGTCGATCGTGCCAAGCCATGCTTGCGTTTCTCTGAGCAGTATCAAGCAGGGTTCTCGCAGAGTCCACCTGTCGTATCGGGGACAGCCGTGCGTTTACATACCAACAACACTCATCAGATCTTTGCGGACAGTTGGTTCCCCGCCCGTGAGGCGGATCTTGGTGACGCCCTCGTCGACAAATAGCCGAGCCAGTCTCAGGATCTCTGGGGTGGTCAGAAGCTCGGGCTTGGGCGTGAGCGAGACGCCTTCCTCGGGCATGCAGTATACACCTGTGGTTGGCAGAGAACCTGGTGTCAGGACGGAGCAGATCGGCATGAAGCGATGGTACAAAGTATGGCGGGTGGGATCGAGCACAGGTCGCTCGATCAGCAAACGGGGCGATCGACAGCAGCTGACAGCGATCGACAGCAATCGACAGCAATCGACAGCAATCGACAGCGATTGTGCTATCCAGCGAGGCTCTTACATCGAAGATTGCACTTTTCCGTGAGTGAAATGCGCAGATAGGTGTGCTTGCGTCCAAAGGTATCGGTCAGAGGATCGTGATACGGATCGTTCTTATCGATTTGGGCGATCTAGAGTGAGTTGGCGAACAGGTGAATTAGTGGACGAGGACATTGCATATCGAGCCAGAGGGCGATGAGGACCACCACCTTCAGTCGAGCGGCCTGTCGAGCCAACGGAACGCTGGCATGGTTGCGCCGCTGTGCCGGGATGGCGGGCCGCAAGCAATTCCTTGAGAGCCGGGCAAGAGTCTGCATATCGATGATGGGGGTCGTGGCCAGATCTTGGAGCCTGTGGTCGGCGGGTGCGTGCTGCTGCAGGATGAGTGAGATCCGGGGAGAGGACGAGGGCTGATGGATTTGCAATCGGGCAGGAAGAAAGGAGTGGCCAACCACAGTGCCGAAATGCCCTTCCCCCACAAACATTTGCGGCTCAACGCAGCGGGGTCGCTCGTATTCTCGATTGGAATTGACACATGCCGTTGCAATGGATACATGGTGATTGGGGAATGCCCGCCAGAGCCTCCCGCGACCCCATTTCAATGCCCTCGCCATCGCCCGCCCGCTCCGTCGCCGACTGTCCATCTGTCGCGTTCACCATGACGGTCGAAAAGCGTCCGCCCTTGAGCTGGGAAGCAAAGAGGACTCTGGTCTCGTATGGCTCTGGGGTTCTGGTGAGACACACAAACCAGTCCAGGGCCTACCGAAAGCGTCTGGGATTCCAGACCAAGCTACTGACCAAATCACCGTTGTCGTCATGGCATCCGGCGCGCCAGTTCTCCTTGGGCTGGTGGCTGATGTTCGACGCCTGTGTCTACAGCAACGAAGCATTCCCACAGGTCCCGTATCTGACATTTGTCTCTTGGCTGCCTGGGGTACTCTCCACGGCCGGGCTGATTGCGTAAGTATATGATCAGCAGGATGACTTGCCCAGCTTCCCTGGACGGCCGGGAGCAATCTCTCTGCTCTAACCTGTATCTGCATTTCCTCGTCTTCAGCGTGAACTCCATCCCGGACCACCTGCTCCAGTCGCCGTCGCCGTATCTCGAAAACGCATTCGGCCGCACAACGTCCCACCCGTGCGCCCGCATCTTGGTTCTGGTCTCGTTCTCGCTCACATTCTTTGGCTTGATCGGCGGGTTCTACGTGATGGGGTCGCAGTACTTGATGCCAGGTCTAGCAAGTATCTGGCCGGGGGTCGCCATCTGTCTTCAGAACTCGCTCGTCTTTGCGAGGTGAGTCCATAACCTGCCCGTGAGTCTTCTGGTTGGCTGGGTATATGGTCGACTGAAGTGAACGGTCCGGTATCGCGACAGCACCTATCTGTTCAAGTACGGCCGCTATAGCGACCCGCTCCTCTAATCGCCAGCCAGAGGCACTAGCACCAGTGTGTCTCTTTGGACTACCGACGCAAACGATCCCAAGCCATCCCATCATGCCACTTCCTGTGTACCGTGCATCGCAGCACCTCCAACTCAAAAAACCGAAACAATCGAATCTCCATGAGCCGATCCCTGATGCCACTCATCACCTTCGTCATAACGCAGCCCGAGACTGGCTTCAATTTCGACAAAGCAGACATTGCCGTGAGCTTATGCGATGCAGTCGCAGCAAAGCAAACTCGGATAGTATCCGTTTTGGGAGCCACGAACGGCCTCACCACAGCAATCGCGGGCCTGAAGCCCAGTGTTTCTGGCTGCATGATCCCAACCGCGCGACTGCTTCTCGTATTGGTTGGCAATCAAGGTGTCGTTGTAAGTCTGGGGGTGGGAGGAAATCATGAATATAATCGCGATCCATCTCCATAGGCAGCAGTCGATTGACCCGCCGTTTCGCTCTGTGAGAGCCGTAAACCTGAGTGTATTTGCATGACACAGCGCCGGTTTGGGCAAAGCAGTGTGGTTATCGACAGCTGCTGCTGTGGATTCGGTTCCGGACGACAACACCCGCCAGCGACGACGACCCTGAGCAGCTCTAGCGACGTTTTTGTTGGTGTGCGCAATAATCGACCCATCTCTTTTCTCCGATCTGGATCTTGATGCGGTGCAGTACGTGCTCGTCCAGCAAAGCAGCAACAGTATCGGGGATCCAGAAGATGCGCGCCAGCCGAGACGTCTGGGCCACATCCAGGAAACGCTCGCAGTGGACTTGCTCCCACTGGTCTGGATGCTCGGCAATGTGCTGTAGTGCCGAGTCATCGCCGGAGGCACCGGAATCGATAACGTAATCGCATGTCGAGATCGGGACCTGTATCGAGCATGGCAACGAAACTAAATCAGTTAACGCAATGGACGGGGAGGGGCAGTATCACAAGGATAGATGCATGGAGTGGAGGGCGGGCATAAAAGTCGGCAGGAGCGTCGATGGATCTGCGGAAGAGTGCATGCTCCGGGACTATACGCACATATCGATCCAGCTCCTCTTGATTGAGGTCATTCATGCCCGTGGGAATCTCATAGGTTCCAGGCCGGTCGGCATCGCGGTGTTGTTGCACCCACTGGAGAGCAATGTCGCGGATGGTTGCGTTCTCGACGACGGATGGGTTGAGTGGCGCCTCGACAAAGTCTTTGGGCAGGAGCCCCGAGAAGGAGGATTTGAGGAATCGGATGCGGGTGGCATCGGGCAAGAGGAAGTGCGAAGGAAATCGATACCACTCGCGGCCGACGCACACGGTTGTAGGCTGGAACTCGGTCAGGTTAGTAGATGGCAAAGTTTCTGCCTGCCTGGCCTTGGCGATGTGCTCGGTGAGCGCAATGTAGGTCGTCATTGGCGCATGGTAGTAGTAGTATAGGGCTGCAGTTCGTGAGACCGACAAGGCCACAAACAGCAGGAGAAACAGACGGACGAGCAGTCTTGCAGTTCGAGGGGCGGCACTCTGAAGTAGGAAGGACCGATTAGCTTTGAGCGGTGGAGAATTGCGAACAATCGCAGACGCAGCGCCATTGTCCAGCACATTCGGCGCTGTGCCAATGCTTGGCGACGATCCAAACGAACAGCATTGTTCCTGGACTAGGGCTGTGTGCTTCCGAATGACCGAGATTATGCCCCAGGCATGTCTTTGGTGTTGGGCCGAGGTCATGCAGACAACGTACCTTGGTGACCCCAGAGATCGAGAGGCTCTGCACAACGGTTTCGCGGAGCAGCCAGAGCGAGAGAGCAGCCGCAAAGCCTATCATCGGATAGACAACAAACAAGAAGCGCTCCTCTTTGTGGGGCTGCATCGTAAAGATGGCTACCCACAAATACATGTATGCCAGCTTGAGGGTCAAGGAAACCAGTCCAGATCCCGGAAGCTGTTTCTTGATCTCGCTCTTGAGTAGCGGATACAGAAGGATCTTGTAATCGAAGCGAGAGACGGCTGGTTAGATTCCGGCCGTCGCTGTACGTATACTTGACTCGGCCATGCAAAACCGCGGCCTACCAAGAGGGGCAGGCTGGCGATTGCCGCCAGGAAGGCAACGTTGAAGTTCAGGACGCCGTTGAAGAGATAGAACCACCATGGCTCGGTGCCGTACAGATCAGGGCCGCGATCTTTGCCTCCAAACACATTGTAGAGCACAATGTTCAGCGGGACGAGGGTCCATTTGTGGTAAAAGTAGTACTCGAGACAGGCAAACGGCACCTGCTCAAGCAGACGAGGACGAGGACGAGGGCGACAAACACAAGGTGAGCAGGACGGCTGACGAGATCCATCAAGGGGACCAGCCTGCGCTTGACGATGCAAACGCCAACGAGACATGTCCTGAGAGCCCTACCAGAATGCCGATGATGGCGATTGCGCCGGCCTCGATAACCCGGCGAACACGAGTCACGACCATGGTGTCGCTGTTGAAGGCGACATCTTCCACCAGGAACGGGAGTGCCAGGGCGCCGCAGAAAGGCCATCCAAAGATGGTCCCCGTTGCCAGGATCAGCAGCACAGAGAGTGTTCGAGTCCGCGACGGCCGATGAAAGGATCGGGCAAAGGCAAGGGTAGCGAGATACATGGCAAAGCTCGAGGGCAGGAAGGCTGTTGCAGAAAATATTTCAGAGGAATTAGCACCGACCGGGGGGGGGAGCAAACTCTGGGGGGATGCGGATTGCACCGAGACTGGGCTTATACCTGTCGAAGATATGAACATGCCCGTGCTTGCCAGGAGAATAAGCAGGAGATACCATCCGATCTCAGGACTCAGGTGGTCGGCCACCGAGGAGTAGAGCGATGCCTCAGAATACGCACAGGCGGCACCAAGGAGCGATCGGATCAGGATAAAGATCTGGAGCTGGAGCCGGTCATCGGCAGGTGGATGCGGCGACAAGCGGATGTGGAGTAGATGAGATATACAAGAATGCGTGTCCCCGACAGCAGCCGTGGGGCACAGCTCGGGCAGGTCGTAGCTGAGGAAAGCAATCGATCGTTGCTCTGGATGGCGGCCGATGGATTAAACTGGTCTGGGCCGATGAACATCGTCTGCTCACCTTGTTGCTGGTGACGAATGTTTCCAGGATCATACCAGCCCAGGCGTGCATCTGGACGTAGCTCCAGGAGCGGATCGCATAGACCGGCGAGTACTCCCATGTCTGAAGGCCCCAGCCATACTGGAGATAGTGGGTCGGCTCCCAGTAGTTGAAGACCTCGTCGCAGTCTGCGGGCGTGATCGTCGAGGGGGTGGCCGCTATCAAGACAATGGCCGACGCTTCACGCATGGCCATCCGCCTCTGCTCCGACGGCATCAGATGCAATCGGCCGAGACCTACCTGAGATCGAGGACAGAGCAGCGGCGACGAGTCTGGCGACAAACAGAATGTGGAAGGCCAGCGAGAACGACGGGCGCCAGAGGGCCCTGGTGGGCTTCTGCCTCGGGGATTCGGCGTCGGCCATTGGAAGTAGCTTTGGCACGGAAGGCGATAGACGACAGGGGATAAACGGCGCTCTCGTACGCACGACCGATGGATGCGACAGATGGGACCGGTGTGGTGAGTGCGGTGGATGTCCAGGAGCGAGCGAGCAGCGGATGCAGACGCGACCAAGACCAAGGAGGCGTGTGCCAGGGCCGGCCTTCGCCGCTGCGGAAAAGGCCCATCATGCAACACATACACATGCCATGAATCACACACAGAACCAGCGAAAAGCACCTCACCCGCACAGCAGATCACGCCGTGCCATGCGGCCATCCGGCATCGTTCTCGAGAGATTTCCAGACGAGCCACACCACACCCGCAGCACACACGAACGTCGAGTGGTGTAGAAGAGGAAGTGTATTCAATTGACGGCGACTAGCAAAGCGCTTAATCGAAGAGACCGAAGCCCATGTCATCATCCTCTTCCTCCTCCTCTTCCTTCTTTTCCTCCTTCTTGGCCTCAGCGGCGGGGGCAGCGGCAGCGGCGGCACCACCGGCGGCGGGGGCGGCAGCGGCAGCGGGGGCGGCACCGGCTGGATTGAATAGAAACAGAGAGTCAGCATGCAGCTCTTGCGGCACCCATGCCCATCATTGCCCATGTCAGCGCGGAGAACTGTAGCAGCAGAGGACATACCACCAGAGCCGACGTTCAGGAGGAAGGCACCGATGTCCTTGCCAGCGAGAGCCTTGGCAAAGATGGTGGCCCAGATGCTCTCGATCTGAATGCCAGCAGCAGAGATGAGGGCATTCAGCTTGTCGGCCTAAAATACCAGAGAGGGGATTTGGGTGAGCTCCAGGTCTGTGTGCATTGACGAGTCGTGAGAACGCACCGACACAATTGCAGACAGACTACTTACGGTGATCTCGACACCGTCGTCATGGAGAGCAAGAGCAGCGTAAACGCAGGCTGGATGATGGGAAAGCAAAAGCAGGGATCCCGTCAGATTACGGCACACAGTTCGATCAGAGTCTCCCGCATCAGTCGCAATGAACGGACGCCGGCTCGGTTTCGCTGCTCCGACGATATAGATTTTGCTTGAATTGATGCGCTTGATCGAGGAAGTGCGAGGATGCTGCTGCGGTCCGACCATCGCTGGCTACTGGTTGCGCGCCCAACATTGCTGCGGCACCGCTTATCGGTCGTGACGCTTGCGTGTGGGTGGGTGTGCTGGCGGCAGCCAGCGACCTTGAGCACTTGGAATTCGATACTTCCGGAGCCGACCGACGTTCATCTATCCATCCATTCATCTATCCATCCGTCCATCCATCCGTCCATCCATCCGTCCATCCATCCGTCCATCCATCCGTCCATCCATCCATCTGCATGTTACGTACCGGCCTCGGAGGTAGAGAGAGACATTTTGTATGTGTCCGTAAAGCTTACTTTAACCACAAAAGGGGGCCTTTCGGATCTTAAACTGAGGAGGGAGAATCAAGAATGCCTGGCGCCGCCCGCACACTCAAAAAGGCCGGCGCGGCCACAGAGCCGACTGCGCACGCCGTGTGGCACAGCCAGACACGCTTGTGTCGCGGCTGGCCGGCGTGGGAACTGGCTGCTGGGCCAGTACTGTCCCGCACATCGCCGGCCACCAGCAAGACCGCCGCAGCCATGATGCATGACCGGGCGGGCGTCGCTTTGGATCCAGTGACCTGCAGATCGTTTGGTGTTTTACTGCAATCCGACCACTGCTCGAAAGGAAGCAGTGCGGCCCTTTGTTTTGAGTAATCTGATGCCAGCTATGCAATACTCGTCTGGAAGTCGCCTTACTGCGTTTCCAAAATGAAATGGGACATCCCGTTTTGGGCCATGACAGGGGTTCTTTTTGACCTGAATACACCCACCCACTCATTGCAATCATGGCCAAACACAGCACCCTCGATTTCCACATCGCTGCGCTGCGACCGGTGGTCTTCACTCGGAGACTGCCAAAGTGATCTGTTCTATTTCTTATGGCATAGTTAGACGCATGCCATCGCATACTACGCCGACAAATGGGTTGTGGGCAGGTGTCCCATTTCCCCCCTGAATACAATGTACTGCAGACAGAATTCCTGCTCCATCTCGCGCGCCCAAGCTTGATCGCTGGGATGAGACTAGGCCGTGGATGGGTCAACCGGCTCAGCCGGCTGGAGTGTAAGCATAAGCTCCTTCAACTTGTCACGCGCGTCCGTAATCTTGGGTCTCTGGTCAGCGTTTGCTCTCCAGCAGTCGCGGAGGAGGTCCGACTGCGCGCCAGCACAAGATCGAGTGGCGGTTGAGCGCATTCATTGCGATGCAAATGGAAAGTCTGTTAAACACAGATTCGTTTGATATAACGCATCCATCGGCTCACCGAAACACTGATCCAATCTCGCCAGGTAATCGGCAGCACACATGCGATACGCCGCATTTCTTCAGTGAAGCTGTAGAACTTACGATCGATGCCGGGATGAAATCGGGAACATCGGGCCGGGCACCTTCTAGAATCTGCATTATCGTTCCATATTTGGTGAGAGCGATGCAAGGGGTCGTAAGGATCACACCCTCGCCACTTGCAAGGAGTGGCTTGGCAGTATCCTGCTCGGATGTTTCGGATGCGACTGAGATGCTGAGGATATGTGAACCAAAGGCCCTGAATTGGCGTAGGGATACTTCATTGCTGCCATTCGCTTACCCTTGTTGCAAGTTGCTCGTCATCGAGGCCAAGCTCTTCGAACGGACTTTGGCGAACAAAAATCTCGTACAACACGATTGCTGTTGCATACACATCCGCGGCCATGCTGCCTGGCGCATTTGCCTCTTGAATCGACTCGGGAGAGAGCCAGGCGACATCGTATCTCCTGCCTGTGCGGGCTTCGCCCACGTGTCGTGCCAACAAGCTGTTTTGGAATCCGTACTCGCTGAGAAGAGGTCGACCGTCCGGATGGATCTAGCAAAGGACCTGTGAGCCAGATCTTCTGACCCGCACTCAAGGAGATGCCGCGACGCCCCTAGCATTGCTCTGAACAGCGACGCCAGCCACTGCAGCTACTGCAATCGCCGCCACCACTACCAGTGCCGCGGCAGTAACCACAAGACAGCGAGCGGGCAGCACCAGCCATATATAACGAACGTCAGTCACTCAGCCCTACCAAAATGTTCTTGCTCTTGAGGTTACCATGGGCAACAGCGGGCTCTCTGGTGTGGAGAAAGCAGAGACCTGGCACATGGACATAAGCAGAGGCAGTGGTGATTGCTTCAGAACGAGCCTCGTGCTGCACGCGACGTTGTGGCTCGCGGTGTGTAAGCCAGCTTCGCCTCCGCGGCTTACCTTCGCAAATGCCGATCGCCCAAAAGATGGCTTGCTGAATCGACAGGTCAAACTCTGGATTGTAGACGTAGGTGTGCAGACTGCCGTGCTCCATGAACTCGGTAAAGATGCACATGTTGGGCTGAGTCAAGCACGCCCCAAGGATCAAGCAGAGGTTGGGGTGGTACAGTTTGCTGCAATCAGTCGTCTGTGTTAGTGATGGCTCGCGAGTGGCGACAGAAACCGGCGAGACATCTCCATATTGAGTACGCAGCTGCATACCGGACGGTCGAAATCTCCTTGCGAATTTGAACGACCTCTTCCTCCACAATGTGGCCCTGGTCTTTGAAGAGCTTGATGAAGACGCTGTAGTCGCTCCAGTGGCCTTTCCAGCTGTCGAACCGGGGTGTGGATTCGATTTGATGGTGCAACTGGAGAGCTGCATCAAAGTGGTGCACTTCCCAATCCGCCAAGTCTAACCACGCGAGTCCCGCGCAGGGTTTGAGTTGTTTCAAGTACAATCCGATGGTCGCGGTTGATGTGTGTCCGTCCATGTGCCCGCATCGACATGGGGGAGGGTAGAATTAGGGATGTTCACCGACTGATCAGCTCCTGGGTCTGATATATGAACTGCCAGACGCGAACATCTCGTTGCGGCAGAGGATATTACTTTCCACCAGGAAGCGACGTCGAGCCTCCTCTGCGGCGCTTGCAAAGGACCGCGCTGTGTTCATCCAGAGGCCGAGAATATCCCGCCAAAGTATATGTCAGTTGGGTGGCTCACGGCCGGGCCCTTGCCGTGTGTTTCCTGTCAGCCGTCCTTGTCTAGCTTTGGCCGATTGCATCACGCTTATCACACCGACGCAGTATCCCAGATTGCATCGAGCCGCAGCCGCCAGTTTTCAGCGAGGTTGCTGTAGAGGTGCAGGCATCTGGCAGACCTACCGTTGGCCTGGACAACTACGTTCGGCCGTTGTTGGCTTCCGATAGCCGCTGATTATGGAGCCAACACCAGCTATCGAATAAGCACTCCATGTAGGCCGAAACATTCAAGTCAAGTCTCTGTGGAGGCGCTGAGGCGGGATGGATGTGCAATGACGGTACATACACTCGACCTTCTGGCGGAGGCTATCGCTCGTCCGATCAAAGGGCGATCGCTGATACTTGTTCTTGGCTACTACCGCCGCGCCTTCGATGACCAAAGCGAGGGCAATCGGCTCGTATCGCCAAAAGCATGCATAGTGCAGAGGCGTGTTGCCATGGTCGTTTGCTACATTTGCTGCACGACACACAGTCGCCCGAACAGTGCGAGCGTGAGAACCATGGCAAAAGCGCATGCTGGCGGCCCTGCTGATCGTGACTATCCGTTTCCAGTTCCCTGCATTCGTCGTAGCTTACCATCTGCTTTGGCTCGCAGCAACTGGCGACCGAACCCGTGGATATTCCGCGATCGCGTGGATGCAGAAACGAAAGAGTCAGCCGCGAATCGACTGGCTTGCCGACGCAGTATCGTTGCTGCAGATATTATCTGGGGGGGGGGAGCGAGGTCGCAGAGCTCTCACCGCAGTCGTGAGCTCCAAACTACCGCACAGGACGCTCAGAATAAGCGCCGTGTCGCCCGAGGCATTCTGGGCATTGACATCGATCTTGTCCTGGCCAAGCAGCCATTCGACAATGTTCAGATGGCCGGACTGGGTGGCGGTATGCAGAAGCGTGTTCGAGCTCTCGTCTCTGAAAGGGACAGAATATGCCGTCAAGGGATGCGTATATCTGATCGCGGCGAATGGCATGCACTCGCTATCATTCGGCCTGCTGCGACCCTCATCTCTACACATCAAGCGACGAGACATGCCTCGATTCCAGCCGGATGTCTTCGCCGGTGTCTTCGGACTCGACGAGGAACTTGAGCGAGTCGAGGTCGCCTTGCTTAGCGAGGAGATGCAGCTTGCCCATGGATTTAGAGCGGCCGCAGTGTTTCAGATGATCAAGGCCACCAACACCGACGGAGAGATGCGCCGGAGACACTCAATCCACATTCGCACTGGGCGCTCTGCCCGCCCACAGCACTTGAATGAGCCGAGTCCAGCAACATGGCGGCCCTCGCACTATCTCCCCGACATACTGCTCGCGCTGCCGTCACTTTGGCGTTTCCCTGGACATACTCGACATACTCGACATACTCGACACACTCGACATACTCGACATACTCGACACACTCGACATACTCGACATACTCGACATACTCGACATGCTGCTCGCCGGCGCCCCATTGGCCGAAACCCTCGCTGCCTTGGGCATCCGTTATGCACATCCAATTTTGGGCAGCGGTGCTCTTGTTCGCCCCGGCTCGAGCCGGCTTGTCTCACGGCGCTTGCCTTTGCCCCCACCACGCACACACGGCGCTTTGTCGCTGACTCCTGCTCCATCGCCTCCAAGGCCACCCCTCTCGCCCTCTCTCTCTCCCCAGCCGTCAGGTCGCTGGCTGCAGGATTGCGCATTCCGCCGGCAACCCAGAGCTGCTCTATCGACCTCTTTCGGACCCTGTCTCCACTCTCGGGCCCTTATTCTTGGGTCAGCAGGTGTGTCGAGCCCTCTCGCTGCGCTCACCCGCTTGCCCGCCCGCCACCCTGCCCTCAGGCAATCCTCGCTGCTCCCTCTGCAAGCTCCCCCCCCCCGCTTGTGCCTCTGCTGTCGCCCTGGTTCGCTCTGGCCGCTCTGTCGCCTCATCCCACCCCTGCCAAGGCTGCTGGCCGGGATCCAACGCTAACAGCATCTCGCTTGTCGCAACTTCCAGCACCAATGAGCTCGGATTCCAGGCTTGCCGAACTTCAGTCCAAATGGGAGGTCGAGAACAAGATTCGGGAGGGTGCCGAGCAGATGCTCAAAAAGATTACCGACCGCAATGCCTCCGAGGTCTGCGAGTCCAATCTGCTCGAATCCCAGCGCCGTCTCTCCTATCTCGAGAACGAGATGAAGAAGCTGGGCACCAAGGCCAACCCCTCCCAGTCCGGCGACCATATCAACTCCCCGCTCGATTCCTCGGCCCCGTCGAATCTCGCCGAGTCTAATCCCGCTTCCCCAAAGGCCGGAGCCCCCTACCGCCGCCATTCTTTCTCGGCCAACACCAGTCTCGCCACCACCCCCATGATGGCCCGCGGCGGCGGTGGTGGAGGTAGCGTCTTTGGCCAGTTCATCAGCAACGCTTTTGGACGGAAGCACACAGTCTCCCACTCGGCCTCTCGCATCAGCTCGCACGAGTCCCTGAGCACTCTGGCTCTCAAGTTCAACAGTGCCTACTTGCCTACCAAGCTCACGAACTTTGGTAAGACGCCACGGCCGTCTGACGGGCCCGACATCGACGATACCACCCTGACTACCCTTTGCCGAACATTATCCTCTCGCCGCCTGACGACCAACAGGCCATTCATACGCCAAACGATACATGTGTGCTCTGATGCATTGCGCTGACCGTGACGGGAATGGCTTTGGCTCTCTGTGTGCTGGTTTGTAGATTATCTCCGCTGCGACATCCCCATCACGACCCAGAAGGTCAAGTACAAGCTCACCGAGGTTGAATACAAGCTCGAGCGTGAGCGAAACGTCAAGGCCGGCACCGAGAAGATGAATCAGGTCGTTTCCCAGGATCCCAATGCCGACCCGAAGCGGCAGCAGCAGGTGCAGGAAAAGCTCATCGAGGCAACCTCCAAGGTGAATCTGCTGCAAAAGTCTTCGCAGCGATACCGCGGCCTCTATGTCGCCGACGAGACCGACTCGCCGATTTCACGTACGTATCGTCTCGACCTGCGATGCGCTGGATGCCGCTTGCTCCGGACAGTGTCTTGATGGGCCGTCGTACCACCATCGAGGCTTGCTGTCTTTCTTGAGTGCTCCCACGTTCACCATCACAGCGTCCCAGTACCAGCGACCCCGCAACGGCACTGTTGACAGCGACTCCTGATGAGCCCATAAGAAAGATATCTTCCCACCTCGTGAGCCACCACTGCGGACTGGTGCGGAACCGCGTCTCACGCCAATGTATTCCCCCCCCCTCCCAGGTTTCTCAACCGCAAACCGACCCAAGCGAGAGAAGGAGCTCTTCAGTGGCCGCATCAAGATGCGCCTGGTCGCCGCAACCAACCTCGAGGGACGCCAGTCCCACAAAACGGACACTTGCGCCATCATCCGTATCGATGGCCAACAAAAGGCCCAGACGCGTCAGTCGCCCTCGCGATGGAACGACGAGTTCGACATCCCGCTCTCCAAGAACCACGAGATTGAGATATCGATCTGCGAAAAGAGCGGCCTAGTTTTGGGTCTCGTGTGGTTCAAGATGTCTGAGCTCAATGAACAACTTTGTGAAATCTACAAGCAACAGAAAGGTGCCGCCAGCGGCCCTCCCCAGCCGCCAGCGCTGTCGATCACCCAGTCGATGCCTCAATCGCAGTCGCCGCCGCAGAAGCATTCCCAGCCCCAGACGCCGCCGAGATCCCCGCCTCAGGTCGAACAGCGTCCCGGTGTAGATTCCCAGTCGTCTACAGCCACAGTCATAGCCAACAGCACCGGATCCATTGATCCAACGCAGCTTGCTCAGATCGAGATTGAAACTTGGCTCGAAATCGAACCGGCCGGGCAGCTGCTGATCAAGCTCAGCTACGGTATGGCGGCAAGCACCTCCCTGGCTTCTGATGCACTCATCACCATTGACAACGCCGCGACTCTGTTCGAGCGTGACCTGTGTTCTGATCTGTTTTGCTGCCTCACCCGGCTGATATCGATTGTCTCGCGCTGATTCGTCACCACCCAGATCCCATTGTCGACTCGGCCAAGCAGAAGAGGGTAGGCGATGTTGATTCTGGGAACTGGACATGCTGCCCGCTTTGTATTGCTACTGCTTTGTATTGCTACTGCTTTGTATTGCTGCTGCTTTGTATTGCTGCTGCTTTGTATTGCTGCTGCTGGACCGTTGGTTTCTTACTTTTTCATCTCGGTCAAATCAGAAAAACAAGCGGGCCAAGCAGCTTGAGCGTCGGGCGCCTGTCCAAAAGTTCTTGCGCAAGCGCGGCCATAAGTTCGTCAATATGCAATTTTACAAGGTCCTGAAGTGTGCCGTCTGTAGCGAGTTCCTGATTAGCGGCGGACTGCAATGCCAAGGTAAAGTCGACTGCCAAGCGGGTTCTCAATCACCTGCAACAATTCCTTGGGCACCGTGCTCGACACGACTCCGGAACCAGTCCCACTGCCGCCCTTGGAGCAATGTCCAGCGCATGCAAGACTCACATATGCACATACGGCTTGAATAGCCTGCAGATACACGTGTCATACCCGGTGTTCCGGAAGGGTGGTTACCAAGTGTATTACAACCCTCAACGAAGATGCAGTGAGTGTTTGTCCCAGTATCTATTGGTCTTTCGGTCCGCGAGCCCAACTCGCTCTTCAAGGCTGCAATACAGTGCTGTGGCGCGAATCATGTTGCGGCCATCGCTCTTCAAGGCTGCATACTCACATCCACATCTCTGTCTCCATCATCCTTGTGCCATTCCCGCATTGCAGGATGCCGCCGAAAACGAAAGCGGAACCGTCGACCAGCTGCTGAAGCATAGAATTCCCCATCGATTTGAGGCCACAACCAGCATATCGCTGGACTGGTGTTGCCACTGCGGTTTCATGTTGCCCATTGGTCGCTCGCGCTTGGTGTGCACCGAGTGCGGCATTGCATCGCACCAAGACTGCCAACATCTCGTCCCCAACTTTTGCGGCCTGACCCCTGAGTTGATTGACCAGATGAAGAGCGCCATCGATCTGGCTGAACGACGGAAGCGTGAAAAGCTTGCCATTGACCAAGAAAAGGCCGCCATCGCCGCCGCCAAGGCCGAGGCCCTCACTAAGGAGCAAGAGCAGGCTCAGTCGGTCAAGGAGGCCGAGGAAGCCCTGGTAAAGCAACAGCAGCGACAGGAGGAGGAGGAGAAGGAGAAGCAGCAGAAGCAGCAACAGGAATTGCAGCGGCTTCGAGAGTTGCAGGAGCAGCAGAAGTTGGAGCAGGAGCAGCAAAAGCTGGAGCAGGAGCAACTTCAGAAGCAACAGCAGCTGCAGCTCCAACAGCAACAACAGCAACTGCAGCTCCAACAGCAACAGCAGTTGCAGCAGCAGTTGCTCCAACAATCGCAGGAGAAGCGGCAATCTCTTGTCGCATTAGCTAGCCAGATTGCCGCGCAGCCCCAGTCGCCGGTGATCCAGCCCGGAGAGCCCCGTACCCATCCTGACGCACCCCGGGCCCGGCCTCACAGCAAGCACGCCACCCGCAAGACCAAGCCGATTGGCCTGGACGACTTTAATTTCCTAGCTGTCTTGGGAAAAGGCAACTTTGGCAAGGTCATGCTTGCCGAGGAGAAGGCCACCCAGAGCCTCTTTGCAATCAAGGTGCTGAAGAAGGAGTTCATCATCGAGAACGACGAGGTCGAGAGGTATGTATATCGCCATCGGACTGTGCAAGTATGGCTGCGTTGGCGCTGTCTTTCCCGCCTTCAGGCTTGCAGTTGTTCATACGCTCGCTGACCAGATAAACTCTGCCGACAGCACGCGCTCGGAGAAACGTGTGTTCCTGACCGCGAACATGGAGCGACATCCCTTCCTGGTCAACTTGCACAGCTGCTTCCAGACCGAGTCCAGAATCTACTTTGTGATGGAGTATATTTCCGGAGGCGATCTCATGTGGCACATCCAGCACCAGCCCTTCTCGGAGGCCCGTGCCAAGTTCTACGCATGTGAGGTGCTGCTGGCACTCGAGTATTTCCATCGACACAACATTGTCTATCGGTAAGCAAAGCCAAGAAAGGAGGGCAGATGGCAAGCGCCTCTGGACCACCTCTCTGCACGTACGCGGCGTGGTCCGACTTGCCATAGCAAACTCCGTGTGCGACGTTCTTGATGTGCTTCTCGCACAGGCCCCAACCTGTTGGGCACCTCTCTCGGATCGTATGGACGCTCATAGCCAACTCGTTTCTCCGCACCTGCCCTTCTGCATCTCCTTGTTTTGCTTCTCACTCCTTGGTGTTGGCTATCGTGTGCGAATAACAGCGACCTGAAGCTCGACAATATTCTGCTTTCGCTGGACGGACACGTCAAGATCACCGACTATGGCTTGTGCAAGGAGCATATGCCCTATGGCGCCACCACCAACACCTTCTGCGGAACGCCAGAGTTTATGGCGCCCGAGATTCTCCAGGAGAAGCCCTATGGTCGCGCCGTCGATTGGTGGGCGCTGGGCGTGCTCATCTACGAAATGATCTTGGGCCAGGTACGTGAGCGCCACGACATTTGCGACGACACCACGATCCCGCCACAGCAGCCATCTGACTTTGCCTGGGACTCACACTGCTGCCAACAACAGAGTCCGTTCCGAGGCGACGACGAAGACGAGATCTTTGAAGCCATCTTGGAGGATGAGATCATGTACCCTGCCAATATGAATCGGGACGCGGTGTCGCTGCTCCAGAAGGTAGGCGAAACGCACTGGTCTGATGTGGAGTGGGTGGGCTCGGGAGGACCACCATCTTGGTCGTCTGGCGATGTCAGTTTCACCCCGTTCTGACCAACTCTTAATCGATGCATTGAACCTGGCGCGGCTGCCGCCGTATAGCTTCTGATGAAGGACCCATCCAAGCGGCTTGGCTGTGGCCGCACAGATAGCGAGGAGATCAAGAAACACCCGTACTTCAAAGGCGTGGATTTTGACGCGATGTTGCAACTCAAGCTGCCGCCACCATTTTATCCCAGCATTGTGAGTATACTGCTCGACGCTCCTCTCCTCTCAGCGGTGGTCAGATGGCATCCAAAGCAGATGAGGGATGCCCGACTGATCCTTGCGTCGCTTTCTCCAGGGCTCGCCGACGGACGTTTCGAATTTCGACGAGGAGTTTACCAAGGAAATGCCGGTGCTGACTCCCTGTACCTCGGTCCTGTCGGCAACCGACCAGGAAGAGTTCCGAGGGTTTACGTACATCTCGGAATGGGCCCAAGAGACCCGAGCTCGGATCGTCCAAGCCGCAGCGACTGCAATCTAGGTCAATGTGTGCCGGCCGGGACCAACTCTCTGCCTCGCATCTGCTTCCGTTTACGCAAGTCGATCGATTCATGATTTGCACCCCTCCCCTGATCCCTCATAGTAGGGCCCAATTCGTCACCGTCGTTCTTTGTGTTGCTGTCATTGTTACTTTGCCTGGCTTTTGCAATCCCTTCAATCTTTGTTACGCTGCGCGATGCGCTCTCTTACGGTCAATCCAATAAAAATCGGGACACCCTGGTTTTTTGACCATTGACTGAATAATTTGTTTCCCAATACCATCGCGCGCTGGCCATGACCGTTCTGCGTTGTGGTGCTACACTCTCATCCATAGCCTGAGAAACGCTGCCACCATATTCAGTGTGTCCATGAGCACCATCGCGCGCTGGCACTCCGAGACCAATGTGCAGGTCGATTGTGGAGACCAGAGAGCATCCCAATGGATTCACTCGGAGGTGATCTGTTGAATTGCATGTGGCACTGTTGAATCGAAACCCAGCACATACGACCTGTTCATGGAAGCGGGTGTGGTGTCCCGGTTTTTACTGAATGAAATGTAAAGTGTATACTCTATGGTCGATCCAGAAAGAAACGGGACACGGGCCCATATCCGCTATGAAAATGTTCTCGCTGGCATTGTCGTCGCTCACATTATCTTCGCTGATGGCGCCTGTGTCCATTTGAAAGCGATCGCCTCGGTATCTCTCGGCTGCGACATGAGGGTGGGCGGCCAAGAGCTCTTCATGCATTTGCCATGTCGCCAACGGAGAGCGATCGGATCCCCGATTCGCGAACCGCGCCAGTCATTCTGTGCCACCAACGGATTTGCCTTTTTTTCCCCCTTCTTGGCTTCCCTGCGCTGTCGCCGCTGCGTTTCTTTGGCCTCAATTTTCAATAGCTGCCCTCGGCATCGACAGCCCACACTCTGCGGTCGTGCAGCCAAGCAGCTGTGATGACAAGATGGCCTCAAGTCATGTGCTGATGCTGCGGACAGGCTCTGGGGTCGCTGCGATCTCGAATCTACTCGTGCTTGCTGGGCTTTCCCGCTCCACCGTATCCCATCCGCCACGATGGCCACCTCTTTCCAAGCCGCTGTCTGCCGGACAGCCGCATTCATCCTTGCGCCGATACTCGAGAGCTCGCCCCGGCTTTGGGTCTTCGTCATCCCGGCATCATTCGACAGCGACAGCGACACCAAGGTCGGAAGCCCCTGTTGCTCCAGGGCATCCGCTTCCCAAGGCCATCGCGGATGCATCCAGCACAACTCTCAACCCCAGGCAGCTCGGTGTGCATTCCCCCCTGGACTCGGCTCCTCTGCATGAAGACGACATTCGATTGCTGCTGCTGCATCCAGAGGGCGCTGACACACACTCGGTGCTTCAAGCCTTCTCTGCGCTGCCTCTCCTTCCGCACGTCTCTGGCGATCTGGTGGCATTTATGCTCGCATGGCTTGCCGATCGGGCGGATAAGATCTCGGCCAGCGAGGCTGTCAAAGTCGTGCAGATCTTTAGCCAGTTCCCTGAAGCCACGGGGCGCCCAGCAGTATCGGTACTTTGGCGATTCTATGAAGTGGCTGTGGCCCCCCGGGTCAAGAATCTCGATCCGGTCACCCTTGCTGACACGGCTGGCCTTCTTTCGTCTCTACAAGTCCGGCCAACATGGATCCTTCGGCATATCGGCTCACTTCCCGAATACCACATCTCCCGCTCGCTTTTGCCAAGCCGCCAGATCGAGTTGTTGGGGCACTGCGTCCGCTGGGGCTATCCCGCATCCAATTTGGTCCGATGTCTGGTTTCCGGGCTACTTGCCAAACCCGAGGATGTCGATGATATGGAGCTCGTTCAGCTTCTCCGATCTTGTGGCTCACTTCGACAGTCGCGCATCAAGGATATTGATCGTTTGGTGGACATATGCCTCGAGCGCAACAAGCTGATACCACTTGCAGTACGCTCGCCATCGTACCTTGCAAGTCTGGCATGGGTCTGTGTGTACTTCCCCAACTCGGCGCTTTCTCAGCAGCTCTTGGGCTCCGTTGATGCTGTCTGTACCAAGAAGGCTGCTGAACTTTCTCCGTCGGACCTCTGCGACTGGCTGGACTCGCTTGCGGCAAGACCAACGCTTCCGGCCGAGATAGACGATCGCATTCTCGAAGAGCTCCTCGAAAGCAAGCGCTTTGCATTCAACGTCGACCAGCTCTTCCGCTTTGCCTGTCTACTCTCTCGCTTCCCCGAGTCGACCGCAGTCAACCGGATATTGTCGATTCAGCGAAATCAGCTCAAAGCACTCTCGTCGAGCACCCTCTGCCGGGTCATGCGGATCTTGTCCGAGAAGGATGTGTTGACCGCCGAGCACACAGAAGACTTTGCGAAGCTCATCTCCGAGCGTGTGGAGGAGCTTCATAACCGCGATTTCGTGTGGACTGCGGCGTACTTCTCGACGAGCTACCACGTCTCAAGTGCCTACTCGCTCTTTCGGGCCTTGGCTCGCTCGGCGACCTCGCGTCTGGACGAGCTCGGATACTCGGAGATTATCCGACTCGTCGAGGCTTTCTCGTCATTTTCGTGCGACTCGCAGCAATTCTTCAAGGCCGCTCTCACTCGACTGATGCCGGTCCTTTCGCATCTGCCGCCACAGCAAGTAATATCGCTGCTGTGCTCGCTCGAAGCTGTCAACTTCAAGCCGGCGCTTTTTTTCCGCCATATTTCGAGTGCCATTATTCGTCGACGGCATGCCCTTTCGTGCGAGCAGCTCGAGACAGTGGTTCGGGCATATTCAAGACTGGGACTCTCGTCGCCACCGCTCTTGAGCTCCATCGTGCGAACCTATTTGTCGATCAACTCAAATTGGACGGGCTCAAGGATCAAGATGCTGATCATTGCGTGCACCAACAGCGGCTCGAGTGCCCCGAGACTCTTTAAGAAGCTCGCCCGACTGGCTGAAACACAATCCGACAGTCTCTCCCGGCGCGACATGACCAAGATTGCCCAGTGCTACAGGCGCATGGGGCTACGTCATCTATTGCCGCCGCGGTTTCTGGACACCAAGGATTCAGCACAGCCAGCCGAATCTTGGGCAGCCATCAAGCGCGTTCTCCTCCGTGGGTTTGGCTTCGACACCCGACGGTCGGCGCGCTACCGCCTCAAGCATGCCAATGCATCTGTCATGGTTCAGCTGCGGTCCAAGATCTTCCGACAAGACGCACAGAAGGTGCATATGCTGCGACAGCAGCTGGAGAGCCTCCGGAATCGGCGTCGTCAATCCAGGAAGGCCCATCTTGTGCTTTCGCGTGGATGGAAGTTACCGCTCTATCGCAGGCGACGTGCTGATTCCGATAGCGAAGCCAAGCGGAGGCCGATACCGTTTCCATCCGATTTGCTGGGTCCTTCGAAATGGCGGCGTGATGGCTCGACAGCGGAGGCTGATTTGGAAGCGAGATCATCATATGCTTCATGACCAAGCCTAGGTATGAGACTGCTCCCACCGAACACAGGCACCACTTGGCCTGCCGCATCGCTCAGAATACATATGCCGATCGCCGCCAATGACGATCAGAGTCGACACCTCCACAGACACGCTCCCGGTTGTGTCGTGGGAGCAATGCCATAACGAGGTGGGTGGGGACTGAGGACACCACGGGGTATCGTCAGGGACCGAGCCAGGAATGGCCGGATGCAAAGGTGTATGTGCGGATAGATGGATAGGACTGCAGTACAGTCCATCCAGAAGAAAAAAAGGGGAGGGCAGTCTCCCTCTTTCTCTGGAATCAGAGGCCTGCAGGCTGTCCTGTTTCAAAACGAGCGCGCTACATTTTCGGGGTGGGAAAGATGCGCCATGCGAATTCGGTTTCCTGGGACCAGGGCATCTTCCGGGACGGACGGACGCGTGACTGCTCGGCCAAACTTCCGCCAACACCGAGCAATCCTCCCGTCCGGATCTGCAGGACGGCCCTCAGACGCTCTTCGCCTGCTGGCACGCCATCAGCCATCCAAGCCCACAGCTGCTCCGGCGAAGCTGCAGTCCCAGAGTGCGATTCTCCCCCGCTCCGGGCTTGTCTGAGCTACCCGAGAGAACTGCTACCGAAACGACAGGCAGCCACAATGTCCCAAAGCTTTCTCGCCGCCAATGCGTCCAACCGCATCCGCTCCAAGGATATGTTCATGCTGGTGAGGAGCGAATGGGGCTCTGGCCTGAAGCGATACCGCGATGCCACTGGCTGCTCTTTTGCTTGAATGCGCTGTCCGGATGGTGCCAAAAGTCCAGCAGTGGCTGCGGTTATTCCTCGCGCTGCCACAAGCCTCCTCTGCTGACAAGCTGGTGCTGCGTTGCCACAGATTGCCTTGTGGATGGAGAAGCATCCCAACCAGCATGCTGTGTCCCTGAGCGACTCGGCCCTGCCCACTGGCGCCGTCTTGGTCGATGCCCAGGACCACATCGTTACCCTCGAGACAACCGGGGCCTCGCATGCAATCGTCAGGGCCATCCTATCGGCATCCATCGATCCGCAGGGCTGCGACATCTACGTCTCTCGGTTTCCGTGCTCCCTCTGCACCAAGCTTATGGTCCAGGCAGGCATCCGCAAGTGCTACTACTTTCCCAGCAAGCGTTGGGAACTCGGACGGAACGGCAACGAAGACCCTCACCTGTGGAGCGGCGACTTTGCACCCAACGTTGCCGATCGGCCTGGCCAGGAACTCAGCCGATATGTGTCGAGCCCGCTGCTTATTCCCCCTGTGAATGACATTGTGGTGCCGGCCCTGGACCTCCAAGACGCAAGTACGTCAGGCCCAAGCGCAAATGTAGCTGGCGATATACAGGTACAGCCGGCGTTTGGGGTTTGCGCACTCACTGATCCTTCGTGTCGTTGTCGCATACACATCTCTACGCAGCCGAGTCTCTGAGATCAAGCCCCCAATCGCTCGAGGTTATTCAAAAGCCCGAACTACTTGAAGAAAAGAACCGCAAGAGCGTCCAGCGTCTCGTTAGCAACAATCCGATTGCCCTGTCGCTCTTCATCCCGCGTAGGTACTTTGTCGGTGTTCTTGGCTCGGCCGGATCAGTCGTCTGGGATTGACACAAAAATCAACCGGATTACAGAGTGGGATCATTCCCCGACGGAGCCGGATGCACCATCAGGGCTGCTCGAGATGCCCGAGGACGACGACGACTGGGCTGTTCTAGATGCCCGTGTCGGAGAGCAGCCAGGCATTACCCAGCGATGGACTATGATCCAGGCAAAGTTCAAACGCACGGTGTATGCCTTGTGTCTGCTCTCCAAGCGATACATGGCCACGGTAAAGCATTGGCAAGGTGCCCAGCTTGTCGAGACGACTAGTGCCGAACCGGTGATGCAACATGCCATGGTGCTCGCACACATTGCCGCTAAGCGCACCGACGACAACAAAGTCGGTGTCGGTGCCGTTCTGGTCGACAGCCGGGGGACCTACATCTCCGTAGGCTGGAACGGCTATCCCAAACGGGTGAGTCGAAAGCGCAGCGATTGCTGGACAAGCAACTCGCTGGAGCGACTGTGGCCATCGGTGGCATGTTCCGCTCGGAGCGGCAACTGTCTGCTCAATCTCGTTGTATTTATCCCCACCAGTCGCAGCACTTGGACTACCCGCAGGCCGGAGCGGACGACTCGGTGGAAGATGACGAGCTAAAATACGACTACATTTTGCATGCAGGTGAGCTTCTGCGACGGGAGGCGCTGCATCGGCGAGGGCTACTCGAGAGAGCCGCGCCGGTTGGCTCCCTTGCAGCCAACAGTGGGTCAATCACTCTTTTGGGTCGTGATATATAACCTATTCATGAAATTGAACATGGAACTACTATCGTCTAGAACAAAACGCTCTGCTCTGGCGGAGCTGCAGGGGCAAGGATCTCTCCACCGTGACCTGTGTCTCCACCAAGATGCCCTGCGACGAGTGCAGTCCCATCATCAGCGACTGCGGTGTGCGCCGGATTGTGACCACTCCGCAGTTTGCGAAATCCAAGGACGACCCAGCCCGCTTCCGTGGCCTCACGTACGGGCTGCTGCACCAGCTTGTCGACGACATCTACGTCTTTGACGTCCTCTGAGCCGCGCGTGCGGCCCAGCCATCGCCAACCAGCGATGCAGTCAACCGGAGCAGCGCAAATACAATATAGAGCTTGGTGCCGGTCGACTCGCCTGGGCAGGACAGCTGATTCCGCTGCCGTCCTGCTGATTCCCACGTTCGGCTGCCAGATCGGGCAGCGCCGTCGCACGAGCACATCTGGCTATATCGGGCCATATGGCGGGCACGTGGCTGTCGCTTTGCCCGCCCCGCCCCGATCACACCCAGGCGATCCGGGCCCAAGCAGGTCGGCCGACGACCGGCAGCAGAAGCAGCAGAAGCAGCAGCAGAAGCAGCAGCAGGTCATCACCCGCAACCAAGGCATCCGCACCCAGCGGCATTCCGATCCTGCAACCACCCACCCTTGTATCCGCGGACGTATGCTTTGCGTGTTCCGCGGCTGCTCGGACGACTACACCCAAGAGGCTGCCGAACCCTGCTGGCGAGCACGGCTGACGTTGCGGCGACGCTGCCTCGCCAGACAATGCACCATGACTACCGATCCTCCATCTCGCCCCACGCCTACTGCGAGAGTAACAGAGCTGCCTCCCGAGGCAGGGGTCCCGGTGGGTCTGTCGGTGGGTCTGCCGGCGGATCTGCTGGTCCCAGTGTCTCTCGCTGGCCACCCCTGACGCCGAGCCAGAGTCGCAATTACCCTCAGGGGGCTGCCAACGGATCCAGCCCGTCGAGGTAAGCATGCGGGCGGCCCTGCTGCTCAGCTTCGCTGCGATGCCAGTCGAGGTTGATCCAATTCCCTCCTCCGCGTGATGCCATCGGACCTGACCCGTCCCCCGATCTCGCCCGGCATCTTGTCTTGTCATCCGAGCCGCACTGTTCTCGACCCGCTCGATCGCTCCAGATGCTCATCGCCGATGCCGTTCCCTTGTCGTTGAATTGCAGACCCAAGTATTTTTATCCTTCAGCGAGGGACCTGCAACGGCCGCCCGTTGTTCAGGCATCGCGGAAGCTACTTGAGCAGCAAACAAGCAGCCCCGTCCGCTCCGCCCCAAGCTCACCAGCGGTTCCCGGCCGGGTTGGCGCCAAGTTCGCGGCTGGTCCGCCGTCGCTGCAGCGCAGCCCCAGATCGTCGCCCTCGCACCCAAGATTCGGCAACCCGGTACCGGCGGCTGCATCGTTCGAGAACCAAGACAATGACCCCGGCGCTGCTGAGCGTGAACATCTCTCGTATATACCCTCATCGCCTACCAATCGATATCTCCGAGGCTGCGGCGGGCGTCCTGGTTCTGTCCCGGTCCTGGCGACACCCACGTTGCGTCAGCCGGGTATGCAGGGCTACAGCCGCCCCGCAGCGATCCCGCTCACTAGCCTCTCTTCTCGGCTTTTGCACAGGGACTTTGATCATCCTGCCGATCGAGTGCCCAGCCTGAACGGGGACAACGGGAGCCTGGCCAGTTTTCCGGACTCGCTCGCCCAGGCCTCGTCGGAACATGAGCCACCAGACCAGTCAGCTATGGATTGTGACAGCGCCGATCATTCCGCGACTGCAAATCGCATACACGACATGCGCGGATTTAGTAAGGCGCCCCACCACAACCCAGATGTCGACTGCAACGATGGCTTCCCGATCCTATCAACGGGCGCAGGCGTACGGACCTCGAGTCAGGCTGGGTTACTCTCGCCCGAGACCAAGCGGCGCCACATCAGCCCATCGCAAGAAAAACCTATGCAGCTCAAACAAGAGGGGCTGTGCGGTGGCTTTCCGATTGCCCTCTACGATCCTTTGTTCGCCGGCGATACCAGAGATGGCACCCTCTCTCCCCGGAGGAGCCACGATCGTGAACCGTCGACTCACCAATCGACTCACCAATCGATCGATACACTTCGGTCCGCACAGGATCCATACATGCTCCATCCGGATGACTCGTCGCTGAGATGCCAGCCATGCATTCACCCGACACTAAATCTTGCACCAGACGACGGCCGCTTTGGCAATTCCTGTCTCAAGCACGGCACCCTCATGACAGCGGCCAGCACGATGCCCTCGGCAACGACTGCGACACTGGCTGCGGGGACGCCGTTGCTGTATTCTCTGCAACCACATCCCACATCGCCTCCCATTGTGTCGTCCGACATGTTCCCTTCGTGCCAGCCCGAGGTCAACTTTAGCATCGCGGCGCTGCCGGACGACTGGCCAGAAACCAATCTGTTTTCGTTCGACATCGTCTCCTCGGACTTTGATACGATGGACATGCACAGACCAACTCCGTGTCGAACCGACAGCAGACTTATGGAAACGGTCGGCGATGCTCTCGGCAACGGCCGTCCTGATGAGCATCAGACTATCGTGTGCTCCAGCACTCCCCTAACGCGCAGTAGAGCCTTTCGCATTGGCGAAAGCGAAGCCGCAGGCTGTCAAGCTCTGTTCCCGGGCGTTCACTCTCAAATACCCGACGACCCACCACAGCAGCCGTGGCAACACCAATCTCATGCAGCCTTCTATGCCACCAGCACCGGTATTCATGCCCACACAGCAACCGGAACGGGATTGCTGACATCCCATTCGCCTTCGTATAATCCTGATGCGTTAGTCTGCGCTTCGTTCGGAGCCGTTGCCCCCACAACGGACATGCAATTTTGCACTGCAAAGTCGGCATCGGTTATATCGACTGTATCGCCGCGATCCGGAAAAATTGCGATCCGGGACCTTATCGACCCACCAGATGCTCCGGAACTTCCAAGCAAGCCGGTACCGAAACAACATCACTCCCCGATTGCTCATCACTCCAATGGACAAGGCACCAATGCCGACAGTCTGCAGCAACACACTCGCAGCAGAGAGCCGGCTGCAACAAACGAACCTCGCGGCTGTGGGGGACACGATGATCATACCCCTGCCCCATCCGGTGGTAACGGCGGCGCACCTTCTGACGCAGGCGATCAGAGGGGTAGCACAAGCGATGGAGATGGTTCTGACGAGGAGAGCGACCTGACAGATGTTGGCGAAAGTGAGTCGGACTCTACAGATAGCAAGAGCTCCGCCTCAAGGTCGGCTTGCTGCAATACGGATCCTGGTGGCCCAGATGAGCCGAGTCACCTGCCTCACTCGACACAAAATGCAATAATCTTGAATGCTACCAATGTCGATGTTGCCGACGTCGCGGATGTTGCCAATGTTGCCGATGTTGCCGATGTTGCCGATGTTGCCGATGTTGCCGATGTTGCCGATGCTGTAGATGCCGACAGCCCCGATGCTGTCCAGGAACCTGCTGGTGCGCTCCCGCAGACACCCAGTCGCGACCTCACAAGGAAACGGAAGCGACCCTCTCTTAGCACCGAGGCTGGAACAGAGGATTGCCCCACTCCAGTACTTCTGGAGCGCCTCTCGACCTTCTACCCAGACACGACTTTCCTCACCGAAAAGCCCGCACGGTCGTACATCTGCAGCGACGCTCCGGTCGATGTTGTAGAAGAGATCATGGAGTTCTACGAGGACTTTCCCAAGTTTATGGGCAGCTACCGGATCCTGGACAAGATTGGCGAGGGAACCTTCAGCTCCGTGTACAAAGCCGTTGATTTGATGCACTTTCAATACGACAACACCAGTTGGTGTCAAGATCACAACGCCGACAGGCGATGGCTCGCTGCTGCCTCGCGACTGAAGGACATCTATCCTCTTCCGCAGTTGTATCTCGAGCGCCGCATGTCCGATCAACTCGCCACCACTGCCTGTGGCCTTGTTGCTGTGAAGCGAATTTATGCGACGAGCAGTCCAATGCGGATCCACAACGAAGTCCAGCTCTTGCACAAGCTCTCGTGAGTGCCCTCGCCCCCGCAATCGAGAGTTGCTCTTATCAGACGCAGACTATGATTGTACCAGACATGGTTCTGTTTGCCGACCCCCCTATCCGACTTCAAACACTGATTTATCGCCAACGTATATCGCATTTCTTCGCAGTGGGCATCCCAATGTTGCGCCGATCATTAATGTTCTTCGTCATCAAGACCAGGTCGGTGCTTTACGCCGCCTCGCTTTGCTGAGCATACGCTCGATAGTCCGATGCATGATTCAGCGCTGCTCACCGCTTGACTAACTTTCTCGCAATCTCCGGGGTCATGTGATCGCATATCCGACGGACCGTCTTCATCTGGACAGGTCATCCTAGTGTATGTATTGCCTGTCAGCGCATGGCCCTGGGGCGGCAGATTGCGTGCAATCGCACGTACGCCCTCGTATCATGTCTTCTCGTGCTGGCACCCCCTGTTCTGCTCGCTACAGTTGTGGTTGCATGATCGCTGTCGATGCGGCTTAAGGAGCCATCGACCGGTTTCACTTGTCTTCAGCCAGCTGATTCAACACCCCGTCCTCAACAGTCTTCCGTTTTTGAAGCACGACGAGTTCCGGGTATGTCTGCAGGAGCCAACTTCAAGCCTGGGAGGTGGTATGGACTTGCGCCATGCCGCGGATCTCTCCAAAGCAAGCAGTTCTTCGTGGCGCTCACTTGACACCCGGGCTGAAATCTGACCTTTTGATTGGCTTGTCTGCAGGATTTCTTCCTCACGCTGCCATGTGACGATGTCCGGGCGTATCTCCGAGCTTTATTCAGCGGGCTGAAGCATATCCACTCACACGGGGTCGTGCATCGCGACATCAAGCCAGCCAATTTTTTGTACAGCGTGCAGCACAAGTCGGGAGCCATTGTCGATTTTGGGCTCGCCCAACCCGACGAGACGGAGAGCTTGAAGAAGTGGATCCTGGACCCAACGGTTAACTGCGTGGCCCGGCGCGATGTCTTGCGGATGAATGCGCGCCTGAGCCAGTCCAAGCACGAGTCAAATGGATACATCGTCGACCCGTCCAAGTAAGGTGTTTGCGATGGCGCGGGCCTCGAGATCTTTTAAAGGCTGAACAAGACATTCGCTTGGTTGCTGTTGCTCACATTACTGCTTCCGATCGCCCACAGGCCTGCCGTCAGGGCGAACCGAGCTGGGACACGCGGCTTTCGTGCCCCTGAGGTTCTCCTCAAGGTGGTCTACCAAACGACGGGTGAGTACCTACTTGGGATATGAATGGCACCCGGCGCAATCCAGCGCACCTGTCTTTGTACCCTAGATCGACTCGCTACGGGTTTGACTTGCAATCGCGGCATTCTTCGGTGTTGTAGCGTCCCTGTAACTTGCATATCAACCTATGGACACTTGGCTAACTGCGCCAACGGGCGAATGCTTGCAGCGCTGGACATATGGTCTGTTGGGGTGATCATACTGTCGTTTATGACGGGCATCTATCCGTTCTTTCAGTCCAAGAGCGACGAAGAGGCACTGCTGGAGATTGCGCTTCTCTTTGGCAAGAAGGAAATGGCTGCGGCCGCGGCCGAGCAGCGTAAGTATGCCGATGGTGACCGCGAAGCAGTGGCTGCAGCGGCTCTCGGATCCCAGGCGGATATATCTGTCTTCACGCATGGAGTGCGTCCATCTCCCATTCCTATATGCTCACGCCCTTGTGCTCTCGCTGATCGACTGTGATCATACTGTCATCCTGCTGCCACGCTATCCCTGCCGCAGATCGTGTCTTCACCTCCAACGTCCCTACACTCCCGGAGTCCGCACCCAGCCTCCACGCCCTCTGCTCCAAGCTGCAGCCCAAACGCTCAGAGCAATTCCCAGAATCGGCGTTTGACCTGCTGAGGCAATGCCTGATGCTCAACCCAGAAAGGCGCATCACAGCGGCCGATGCACTTGAGCACCCGTTTTTGAAGATGCCCTAGGTCTCGCACACAATCGACGACGATGATGATGATGTGCTTGCGAGTTTGCACTGTGTATATGATAACCTGGCTCTACAACGCTCGCATGACGATGCAGGCGTGAGATCATGTATTTATGGCCCATCGCAATCATTCTCCTCCCTTCTCTCTCAATACACACTTTCGAAATACAGTCATCTCTGGCTCTCAGGCATGTGCGACCGGCCGGTGCCATCCGCATGAACTGGTGTGATCTGTGAGCACCTCTGTTATCGTCGATCGCTGCCTTCGCTTGGTTGCGAATTATATTTGGAAGTGACGGGGTTGGGAGGAGGGGGAGGAGTATGGGATTGGAGAAATAAGAAGAAAAGTTGAAAGATGGAACGAAACGGAGGAAACGGAGGAAACGGAGGAAATGAAAGAAACGAATCCGTCACAATCGTAGACTGGCTACAAAGGGCATGATGGGTGAAGATGTCGCAAGGCTGGCAAGAGCATCGATCAAAACATCACAGCCCGGCCAACCATCAACGGCCTGAGCACAAACAGGAGGAGAAGGAGAAGTAAATGGCAAATGGAGCGACGGGGAGAGGTAGCACGAAGGCGATAAAGCTGATGGGGAAACCCAGCGAGCCGGAGAGATGTCCGAAACGCAGCAGTGGCGACCACGTACACGCATCCATCGGCAAATGGCGACGATATACACCGACGGCGGCGCCGACGACCTTCCCAGAGTGTCACTTCTTTCCCCCTTGATCAGTCGGCATTGTCTCGGTTTACCAGTTGACACCCTCGACCTTGAACAGCTCGGCATAGTCAAAGAACCGGGTGACCATTCGGTACTGCTTCTGCGGGACGTTCATCGAAATCAATCCGTTGGTAACCTTGGCAAGACCGTGGCGGCGGATGAGCTTGAAGATGGCTCTTGCGACGGGGCTGGGGTACTGTGGGCGGCGCAACCGGACGCAATTGTTAGACTTGTCAGCGGCACGGCCCTCGAAATGCCGATCGCTCGTCAGTCCCGCTATCCATCTTGCCAGTGAGCGGATGCGGCTACGTGCGCTGCCAGGGAATGTTCAAAGGGCCAGAGTACTCACAGTGTGCTCCACATAGGCACGATCCAGCAAGCCAGTCAGCTTTACGACGGACTCGAGCGTGTTCTGCAGGTGACCTTCGTCCGAGTAAACCTCCATCAGCTTCAGATGGGACTTGACCGAGAGCTTTTGTTCGAGACACATCTTGTAGGCTTCCTTGGCGTCCTCCTGTTTATCGGCCAGGTGGTGCCATGTTAGAGGACCCTGTGACCATCTCCGTCACGACACGCTGCGAGATAACTGTACTTTCGAGACCAAAGTGACAGGCGTGCTCCCGAGTCTCTCTACATCTGCATCGCACTCAAGCACAAGCACATGCTGCAATGCGGTTGTCTCCATCGAGTGCCGGACCAGAGCCAAGCCACCAGGGCGATATCACCATCTCTGTACCTTGTGGCCAAGGCGGGCAGCAAGATCACCGTAGATCTCCCACTCTGCGCCAGTCTTGCGGTACAGCAGCGCATTGGTGTTGCCAGTGGCACTCGACTTGTACTGAGTAATCTCCTGCTTGAGGGCCGTGTAGAGGCGGAGGTCGTTGTAGAGCACCATAAAGAGGTTGTCGAGCCACTTTTCGCACAGACGCTTGGTGCGGAAGGTGTACGCAACGTTCTTGCGCGTCAGAGGGCGGGGGTTGGGCTGCTTGCCATCGCCCTTGGCTTCGGCACCGGCCTTCTTGATCAGCTCATCGATGGGGAGCCCGGCACCGGCGTCTCGGCTTTCGGTAGCAGACTCGGCGCCAGCATCACTCAGAGGAATATCCTCGGCATCATCCAGGGACTCGTGCAGCTCATCGGCGTCATCTGCGGGAGCCCCGCCCTTCTTCTCCTCCTCGGCGAGAGAACGGTGGATGCGATACTCCTCTTCCATGACGAAGCAGCTGGAGCGGAACTTGAGAAGCTCGTCCCAGCCGTTCTTGTTCAGAATCCTGATCAGAAGCTGGTAGGCCTTCAGGAACGTTCCGCGGAGCGACAGGGCGGGGAGACGCTGGAGCTCGGGGTGCACCTCGTTCTCGCGCGGGTCGTTTTCGTCGCTGAGCGATCCGCTCCCGGGTGGCATTTTTCTGACGTCATCCTCAGGCTTCAAGAAAGCCGGGTCGGGCTTGAGGGGCAAATGAGTGCGGACGGGGGGAGGCATACGGTGGGCGTCTCGCTCGCAGTAGGTGAACATGGGGCACGAGTTGAGGGACAGTAGAGCCTGTGGCCCCCCCACCGTTCACATTCATCGCGTCGATTTTGGGTAGACATGAAATCGAGCGGAGTAGAACCAGCCCGGTCAGCAAGGAATGCGTATCTTCTGTACCCAATGCCCTTTGTGGCGATTGCCAGGCCCACTGGCCGGCACTACGGACCAAGAAAGCAGCCTCCTGGAGACCGTGGTAACCCGGACTCATGCCGATGCGCCTGCAAGCACAATCACTCACCGACTCGTAGTCGCTCATATCAATATAGGTCTCCGTGAGTTTGGCCCAGGTCAAAAACTCCGAAGGCGCATAGGTGACGGCGAGCTTGGCAAGCTTGACGGCGAGGTCGAACTTTTTCTAGAGATACCACACACGCACATATTCCACATGTACCACGCGTTAGCGAGGCCGCGAGTAGGCCTGTGGCTGCTGGCGCTTCAGCGAGACACACCACACACCACAGATGGGTGACTTGGTATCCAACACACAGTCTACGTTGGGTCATACCTTGGATCGCAAAAAGTCGATCTGAGCGAGCAGCAGGCCGTACGAGAGAGGCTGTCTCTTGAGCGAATCGTGGAGAATCTGAACAGCCTTGATTTCCTCATCTACACATCGGAAATCGCGAGCGGGATGAGAACAAGGCGCCAAGCCTGTCGGCTGCTATGATGCACATCTCGATAGACACACAGAGGCTGATTGGCAAATCAGATGCCGTGGTGGATGTACCAATTCTGCGCGCCCTCCCAAATAAACCCAGTTCACAGTGCTTAGATGACAGGGCAATGCCTGATATCGGGCCGTCATGAGAGCGCGCGGATGGTCACACTTGCAAAGGCAGGCTTGGGTCTCTGACGTACCCATGCCCAAATATGAGCGAGCCAGAGGCACGCCGACTTCAGGTTCCTTATCGAAGAGGGCCTCGAAGAAGCGGACACCTTCGCTATGGCGTCCACTATCGGAGAAGTACTTGATGATGCCGTTGGTCAGATGGTTGCTGTAGTAGGTGGCCACCTGGACTTCAGGATCGGTGCCGAGCTGCCAGGCTGCCAGTCGCGGGGAGAGGGTGTTCAGTACATTAAGCACCACTTCAAGTTGGCACACAAGTCGGCACAAGTCGAACCCTCGGTTCCCCAGGAACGAAATCGAAGGTCGTTTGCGAAAGACAGACGCGGATGCCTTGCTGAATTACCTTTCCAGAACTCGGCCTTGGCGGCATCCAAAAATCGCTTCTCGGCACTCTGGGTGGGAAGAGGGTCGAGTTTTCTCAGTCCAAGCAGGGGCTGGCCGTCATTTCCATCGGGCTCGTCGTTGTCGTCGAGGATGGAACGGAGAACAGCAGACACAGCCGTCTCTTGCCAAATGGCTGGGTTGGTGATGGGGTGTCTGGCGAGAAAGAGGGTGATCAGGATGAGCCACAAGCTATATCCACTGCCCGCTCAGAGAAATCGATGCCAAGCTGACAGCCAGGCTGACAGTCAAGCCGCCACTCAGACCACACCGCCTCCATTCACAATCGGGGATAATGCTGTTGCCTGAGCAGCAGGACATCATGCCGGCTGGGGGAGAGGGGAACGATGCGTTACTTGTCACCACGCAAATCGACAATGTAACTCTCGACACCGCCAGGAATGCGGACTTCGACCCGAATGTCGACCCGGGAGAAAGCGTTGAAGCAGCAGTACGTTCCGGACTTGATCTTCCACTGAGTATGCTTCCCGCCGAACCAGGTCTGGGACTCTTCCTGCACAGGGAGAGGGGACGAGGTTTCAGAGAATAGGCATGCAGACCAATATGCGGCCAAGACAGTGTGGGCTCCACAGAGTCGTCAGCGGGACAGACACTGGAGAGCCAGCGGCCACAGTTGCCTCAGAGGGGTTGTGGCGTGTCCAACAGGTTCGCAACGCCGGGCTGATACGCACGATGTTGTACATCAAAGAGTTGAGGTAGGCAGCCACGGTCGCGGAGGAGCTGCAAGAGAAGCGAGTTCAGGATGAGACACGATACGGATGAAGAGGACCGTGGGCTTGGAAGCTCGCAAGATCGGCACTCGACAGTTGATCCCAGCCAAAGTCCAATAAAAGGCCGGCCCTGATAGACCAGCTCCCAGGTTGGCAGCAGGAGCCACTTACCTCGAATCGACACCCAGGACATAGTGATAGGAGCCAATCTGCGTCGAAAAATAGGAGAGTGCGAGCAGAATCGAGCAGAGTCAGAGGAAGGTAGGTGCTTGACAGGAGACGGGCTCCTCTATGCCGTTGAGTCGTGCGGCGGGCTCGCTCGGGCGCTGCAGATATCTCGGTGGTGAGAAAGCGAGGGGGCCGGAATCGATTGAGGCAACCAAGAACATCCCGGAGACGAGCACATACATCCTTTTGCTGTCCCTTGATGTTGGTTTTGATGACATGGCAAAGATCAGGAGGGCCCAACTCCCGGAAGGTAGCTGCAGCGAGATTGGAAACGGAGGTTGGTGATCAGGGAGGCTTGGCCAAAGCAAACCGCCGGGAGAGGCGGAGCCCCCATGGTCGGTCGTGTACCGCAGATGGAAGCACCACACAGTATGGAGGAGACGGGATATGCATGGCAAGAACGCAGCCGCCTGCCCCCAGGAGGAGCCAAGAAGCTGCGTCGAGCCGTCTTTGGTCAGGGGCCTTGGGACGGCCCTGGCCGAGCGACAGGGCGGCTGTGGGCTCGCGAGCCATCGACCGATCTGGGCAGCACCAGTAGCGAGCGAGCAAATAAGCGACGAAACAAGATGCGATGGCGAAAAGGGTACCTAGGGCCTCAGTGCGGGCAGCAAGGCACTCGGCGAGCTCGCTTTCGAAAAACTCGGGGATGCCTCGCAGAACGGTCGAGTCGACGACAAAGACCATGGCTTGCTGAATGCAGGAAAAGGCGCTGGCGTGATGGATGGGGGAGGAGAGATCCGAGGCAAGTACAGCAGCAAGACGAGGCCGCAAGGACGGGCTGGATCGGCTCGATGGAGATGGGCGGGAGGGAGTGCGATGGGGCGGGGGAAAGAAAAAGGAGAATCTCGCAGGAGCCGCGAGCGACACCCTGCTGGCGGCGACCAGGCGAGACACAAAGCGCACCAGCGGCTCCCAGCCACACGGCATCCGGCGCACGCCGTCCAACACCACCGGGCGGGTCGCTGTGATCTGCTGTGATCTGCTGTGATCTGCTGTGATTTGCTGCGATGCAAGGGGATGCAAGGGGATGCGAAAGGGATGCAAGGGGATGAACTCGTTGCGATATGATATGGTGGAATGCGATGCGGTGCATTGCTTATGGACGGCATCCCGCCATCCCGCTCCCCTCTCATGAAAGATCTATCGCCGATGCAAGTCCGTGAGCGATGGTGACTCCAGCAGTCCGTCAGCTCCGCCGAATCCGTTTCGCCTGCCGTTCCAATACAGAAGCCATCCGAATACGGCCGGTCATGCTTCCTTGCCATTTTTCAAACAAATGCACAGAGTCCCTGCCAGCTCGATACACTGCGTTGCGACGAGAAAACACCGGTTTTGCCAACGGGAGAGTCAGTCCATCGGCGCTCATGTTCTTGGAAGCCGCCCGAGACTCTGTGTGGATCGAGCTCTTTGGTCGGGCATAGCCCAACGTTTACGCACGCTCGTATGCCTGGCAACCAGCCACGGAGTCAGCCTCCAATGTCGACTTACGCTGCTTCTCCGTCTCGTCCAGCGCATTCAGGTAGTCCAGTCGATCGGGGCGCTGTGGTGTCTGGGTGAAATCCATGACTTCGCGAATGCGACTCCGGAAGGCCTGGACCGACGATCCGGCGTGGGATAGAACCAACCCCTTGCGAATGAGTATGTCGAGCGGACTCGGCCACGAAGGGTGGAAGGGGAAGCACATGGACGCCGCAAGTTGCGCAGATGCGAATACCTCCAGCAGAACCGAGCTCAAATCGCGAATTTCGATCCTAGGCAAGAGTCGAGATATGCTCAGCACCTTTCGAAGCATATCATCGCCGTGGAATCACTGACCAGTCCACTGGCTGTCGGCTCCGTTTGTGGTATATCCTCTCTGAGGCTTCAATCATGTCCAGTGGCTTATGGATGTCTACGCAACTAGCACTGTGCATTCAGGCACATGTAGCTTACAGGTCCAAGAGTTTCGTCGCAAAGGCAAAGTAGTAGCTGCAGATGTTATTGAGCGGAACGGCCTTGGCAGATGCCGTCAGGTCCGACATGATCTTGGGGCCAAAGCATTTAGGGAGATCGAGCTGCACAATGTCGCTGTTTGTCCGTCAAGCGATATTGTATAAGTAACAGCCGTTGTCATCGTCATCAGGACGCAAATCGCCCGATCCATCGAACCATGTAACCCACCGCTGAGCAAGCTCGGAGGCCATCCAAAACGGCAGCTCGACCCTGGTTTCGGCGGGTAGGTCCTGTAGTGTCATGAGAACGGGATCGTTGAGGCATGACTGACGGATCAACATGGGCAGAACGGATTGACTGAGCTCTGGCAATGCGTGAGCGACACACGCCATCGAGGAAACATGAAAGCGCTTTTCGAGTCGCAACAACAGCCGTCGCCGCCGCAGCAGCAGCAGCATCAGCATCATACACTGGTGTCATGGAGACCGTCGAGGAAGCCATATTCCGGCACCACCTGTCCGAACACTGCAGGGATTTTCTGTCGAGGAAGCCAGACATGCACATGGCGGTGGAGATTAGGATGGAAAGACGATGGCGATTTTGAACCTCGAACGACAGCTTGTGAAAAGAGAGAGCTCCCGCACCTGCTGCTCGACGAGAATAGAGTCCAGATCGAAGTGATCGCTTGGGTGGTAAGTCGCCATTGCGCTCGGCAGCCCAGATCATCGCCCTCGCAAAAGATGGAGGGCGATCCTGGCCATCGCTCTCGCGAGAGCGTGCTCGCCCAGCGACGAGCCTGTCGCTCACGTGGCTCCCAGGCATCCAAACCGAAACAGGATTGTGCCGTTTCGGAATCGATCATCTGGCTGAATGATGCCGATGGCACCTCCAGTAAACCAAGGGATACCGAATATGAGAGGCAGATCTATGCCTGACATCAATATTCACACATTGTTTGTTAGGAGGGACATGATGTGCAAATCATGCACCGGCTTCCGAAACGAGAGAAGTATGCAACACTCGCAGAGTGAAGCGTGCAATCCTCGTTTGAATGGTCAGAGCAAACAAATCTATTATCCACAATGACTGTCACTCTCGCGGAAGCAATACAAAGAGTATGCCACTCCCAGGTTTCTTCAATAGCCTGCCAAGACGGAACCGCGCTGCGAACATTATCGCCTGGCTTGAGGCAAGTGGCCACTACAGAAGAAACGGCCATGTCCAATTTATTTCGGCACAAGATGTATACTCTTCATTTCTGGTAATAACTCGCAAACAGCAGAAAGTAGATCAGCTCCATAGAGACATTAGGGTCAAACGAATCATAGAGTACAAGGGATACAATAGCAATGGGGTGACTGAAGGAGGGAAGGGGTGGAAGAGGAAAAGTAGCAGCCTGCCCTTTAGTAAGGGTAGGGGATGGCCTGAGGAGCAGTGTAGGTGAAGGAGTCGGTGTTGTAGGTGCTGGCGATCTTGCAGTAGTCGGTGTTGTCGTTGGAGGGGAAGTGGTAGCCGACGGTGGTGTCGATGGGAGAGCCGTTGTGGCCGGTGAGAGACTCGCCAGGGAAGCAGCACTCGTGGGTCTTCTGGCCGGGAGTGGCAAGGTTGGCATCACACCACTCAGTACGGAAGACGGTGCCCTCTTGGTTACCGAGGTAAGAGAGATCAGCAGCGGCAATCTGGAGCTCGTTGACAAGGGTGGCACGGAAGCGAGCAAGGCGAGCAGCAGTTTGGACACTGTCATAGGCAGGGGCGGCGCTGCCAGACCAGTAGCGCTCGGCAAAGGCCGAAGCACGGGGGAAAGCATAGCGGTCGAGGTTGTGGCGCTTGATGGTCTCGGTCCACAAGCAAACCGAGCCACCAATAAGAGCCTTCTTGGCCGAAGCAGTCAGGCCGGTGGTGACGTCGTAGTTGTAGATGCGGGTCCAGTTGTGCCACTGGCCAGCAAAGGTGGCATAGCCAGTGAGGTTGTAGGAAGTGGCAGGGACGCTAGTTTCGAAAGAGTCACTGCACCAGTGGGCGGAGGGAGAGCAATCGAGATAGTAGGCATTGGAGGTGGTGGCGATGATGTTGGTGAAACCCTGGTCGGCAAAGTTCTGGATGGCCGAGTTGTCGCCCTGCCAGTTCCAGATGTAGGTGTCCTTGGGGATGATGTTCTGGACGTTAAAGTCGGTGACAATGTCATCCCAGGCACCGTAGTGCTTGTTGTTGGTCTGGGCGATCTGGAGGAGCTTGGGCTCGGCCTGAGCCATGATCTCATAGATACCATTGACATCAACAGAGTCCCAGCTGTCGGGAGTGGTGCCATAGACACGGTAGTTGAACTCATCGTGGCCAAAGTGGAGGACAGGGTCCTCGAACCAGGCACCAACCTCAGCAACAAGCTGGCCGTAGAAATCAATGGCAGCCTGGTTGTTCAGATCGATCTGACCACAGGGGGGTTCGTTGCACCACTGGGTGCCCCACCAGACAACACCGTTGGAGGCGTTGTTGGCATCACCGTTGCGGCCATCCCAGGGAGCGTGGTTGAGACCGACAACGAAGGAAGGATCGGCAGCAGCAAAGACGGCGTTGTGGCCGATGGCCTCGAACTCGGGAAGGACACGGATGTTGCGCTGGAAGGCATACTGGACGAGCTCACGGACATCCTCCTCGCTGTAAACCTTGGGGTTGCCATTCTGATCCTTGAAAGCGGCGTTCAGGAGCTGGGGGTACGAGGGCCAGTCGATGGGGAACGACTGGGAGTCGTAGATGTGCCAGTGGAAGACGTTGATCTTGGAGTAGGCCAGACCGTCGATGATGCGCTTGATGTCGGCAACGGGGAAGAAGTTGCGAGCAGTGTCGAGCATGAAGCCACGGTAGGGATAGGCGGGAGCGTCGTTGACGGTGGCAGCAACGACCTGACCACTGCTGGTGACGAGCTGGGAGAGGGTCTGGAGGGCGTAGATGGCGCCGACCTGGGTGTTGGCTGTTGTGTGGGAGTGGGAGTGGGATTGTGCAGTTGATGGCAGAGACAGTGAATGGGACAGTATCAAGGTCAGTGAGTGCGACATACACATCAGGGTCGATGAGTGCGACAGTATCAAGGTCGGTGAGTGCGACAGTATCAAGGTCGGTGAGTGCGACATACACATCATGGTGAGCGTGACATGGCCGCGGTCAAGGACGTGGACAATCAGATCGTGCATCGCAGGACAATCGATCATGAGCCACATCTCATCCATCCTGATCAGAGTGCATCGCCGTGGCACACAACTCACCCTTGACGTTGACACCGCTCGAGCTCACATCGAGGGTGTACGACTCATCGGCACCGACGAGGTCCTTGGCGGCAAAGCCGTTGTCGTTGGCAATCGAGACGGTGACGGTCAGGGAGCTCTTGGCCTTGGAGGCAGAGAAGCGCGAGCGGGCCGAGGCCTGGAGACGGCCAAAGGCAGCAACGACGTTCTCGTTGTTCTGGCTGTTGTCAGCGAGAGTGAAGCCATGGGCGCTGATGAGGGCCTTCTTGTCGGTGACCTGAGCGGGGTAGGGCCAGAGGTAGTCGCCGGCAGCGTGGGACTGGGCAGCGACGGCACCGGCAAAGGCAAAGACGGCAGCAGCGGCTCTGAATGAGACCATTGTGAGGAGTTGAGAAGAGGGGAGGGAGAGGAGCGTCGGCAGTGAGGGATGCGGACCGTCCAAGACCGCGCGACGATGGGGTTTATATCCTTTCGCCGCACCCCACCTCTACCACGCAGGTCAGGCCAAAGGACACGGAATCGACAGAGTCTTGATGGAAACAAGCAATTCGTTCTGTCCCTCGAACAGGCCACGACGCGATCGCGCAAGCGGCTGGCTCTTGGTGGTGGGGGGGTCAGAAGCAGCACCGTGCCGACGAATCGTTGGCGGATCGCCGACGGGCAACAAGCGCGGCTGGCATGCTCTTGGAACCTTCGCGTTCACCCGACCGTCAGCTGATGGAAGGGACGGGTCAGGATGCGTCTGCGTGGCATGGGTTTGGAACACCGCCAGCACTTTGTACCCGCCCCGCCAGTCAATTTTGCGCGTCTGTGCGACCACGGCGGACAAGGGCGGCGGACTCTGTTTGGCCAGTGCTCCGACAAGGACGGTCGGTGGAAGGATGCCTGCCCTGCTGTGCAGCCAAAGGAACGTCTCAGCGAAGCATTCGGTAGTCTCCCGCAAGCGGCTCTGGCTTTCGATTTCGCGATGCAGGGTCTATTTGCGGCGTCCTGCTGCCCGGCCAAAGCCGCCTAAACCGAGGCCGACAAAGCGAATTTGCGTCAGGGGGAGAGTGCCTGCCCCTCGGATGCCGATCATGGGGACAGCGAACACGGCGAGCAGTCCCTCACGCTCGGCGGTGTGTGGGGGGGGGGAAGGTGGCTTCGCTCTGGGCCTGCAAGAATGGTTCTGCGGAGCTGCGCTGCAAGCTCAACACAGAATCCAACAAGCAAGCAAAAGCAAGCCGTCCCCGCACGCCCAGCCATACGCGCTCGACCTGGAGCCAGCAAGGTCAACACGCCGCCCAGGTGCTCCTCGATTCCCACACACATCTCTGCACAGATGGAACTGGGCATCTGTGGCCTTTGCACCCACCTCGCTGCAAGGCCGGCAAAGACACCGTCGTGCCAGGTTGCGAGCCACCAGGCGACCACCAGCCCGCAAGGAAGGCCTTGCCAGCGGGCTTCGATCCCCAGACTGCCCCCGATTCCACGAGCACCCATTGCTCGGCTGACCCGCCGCGTGACTCGTTCTGACCAGCTGTGCAATCAGGATGGGTGGGTGTCTGTCGACGGCTGCCGAGACTGCGAGAGCATTGCCTCGCTAAATGCGCATTGGTTGGGTGTTTCCAGACACCACCTGAAGGCCGCTCATCTTGCCAGCTTCAGCGGCAATCCCGACCACGCAACTGCTCACTGCTTTTGTATGGCTCGAGATGGCCAGCGCTTGTTCGGGTGTGCAAATTGCCTGAGCCGGCGCAGTAATTCATTTCGGGACTCGATCCCCAACAGCCACCGCCCGAGCAAGCCGCACGACCCGGCTCCTGGACCTCCGAGCGCGCTGGTCATCTGCACGCCCACCCTGCAGGATGAGGCCGTGGCTCCTCGGATTGGCCGTCGTCGAGCTGCTGCCTCGTGTCTCGCCCATGGCGTGACAAGCGGTCGCCGAGGCATTCGGCCTTCCAGCATTATATCCCATACCACCCGCCACGACCACCTTCTCTATCCAGGCAGGGCATTCCGAGTGGTTCGCCGATCCTACCTTGTTTCTTATCACCGAGCGTCATTTTATTCGCACTCGCCAGGCCGACTGCTCGAGCAGTCTCGCTTCGGACAAGATACACCAGCGATCCTCGGACACATCACAGTCGGTTGCTGGCTTCGTCGGCCTCGTTCCCCAAGTTTGGGAGCCGTGGCTGGAGACAACTCGTACTGACAACACCCCTCTGGCCCTTTTGATTTTCGATCAGCAGCCGGCCATCACCGTACTCTGCCAGGACGGCCACCTGTTCAAAGGGACGCAGGGCCATATCGCTGTCGACTTGCGATCGGTTGGGGCTGATGACGCTGCGAATCTCGCGTTGCCTCGAGACTGTCTCGTAAGGAGGTGGTTCGTCGGTCCCCGAGCCCAGGGCTGGCTGTGGAGGCCATTGGCTGGCGGGATTGGCAAGGCTGACAACAAAGGAGGTCTGTGGGATGGCTTGATTCGAGACACGAGCACCGGGGTGTCGGCTGTGGCTGTCGCGCGAACCCCCACTGGCACCGACGCGGTCACCAGCACAGGAAGCTGGGAAGCCCGGATCGATCCGAGCCGCCGGTATCTGTGACAGAGGCACAGCGGGCCGGGCATCGTGGTTGGCACCAGCACCGGAGACTTCTGGCTGCCAGCTCCTCTCGCCCGAGACCACTTTGCCACAAGTCGCGGAGGCCGCTTCATCTGGGCCAGATCCTTGGTAGAGCGACAACCGGATCTTCTCTTCGTGCTCTGGGCTCCTTGGTCGCACATCAACCAAAGTGTCGAGCAGCGGCGGATTAATCGCTGGGCTTATTTGCATGGACAGTGATTTGCCTTGGGCATGAGATGATCCCCGAGGCTCTGAGTGGGCCCACGTCGGTGCTAGTCAGTGTTGTGCTCCCAATATGCGTCTCGCAGATCCACAGCATGCTGCGTGAACACAGGCGGCTTACCAAACGGTGCCTCCGTGGGTACTTTCTCCAGGCCGTAGCCTTCATTCTGAGGTGGGCTGTAGCCATCGTATGAACGAGCCTCGGTGGCATCGATGTCCTCAGACAAGCCATGGGGATTCAGTGGCACAAGCGACTCTCTGGGATGACCGATGGGCACGGCTCCGTCATGCATCTCCGCGGATCCAGGCTGTGTCGGCGATTGATCTTCGTCTCGCTGACTTGCTTTCCGAGCGAGATATGCCCGACGACGCCTCATCCCAAAAAAGATCAAGAAACCGGCCACCACGACCAGCCCTGCGCCGACGCATCCGCCAATGATAGCTCCACTGGTCGACCCGTGTCCGATACCGACGGTTGGCCCTCCTGGGGCGGGGGTGGTGCCAGGGGTGCCTGAGAATCATTCAAAGTTGTCATGCCAAAGAAGTGCGCAGTATTTGCATGATAGCCACAGAGCGTATTTGTGAAAACAAGTAGCCAATACGAGAGGGAACACGGTGAGATGTGCGAAGAGTGCTCACAGACAGCTAAGGCCAAACAGCACCATCGTGTCCTATCGAGTCAGCATCGGGACATCCAGCACAACGATTCCAACATGGTCTCTTTCGTCGACCTCGCTGTCATGCAAGCATACCTGCGGAAATCGAATCTGGATTTGCAGTACTCGTGGGTGACGGCGAGAGAGTGGTTGAGCCGGCCGATGGTGAAACCAATGAGCCGCCGGGACCAAGCGACGCGTTGACGGAGGAGAGGCTGGTGAGACTGCTTTCTGACACACTATTCCATGTTACACTCGGCGAAGAGTATAGACTGGCACTCTGGGGGGATCCGGGGGATGTGGTCGCAGTGGTGGTGATGAGAGACGAAAGAGAGGATGAGGAGGAGATGGGTGAGGTCGCGGAGAAAGCTGGGCTTGGAAGGGACGCTGTGGACGAGAATGTAAATGACGATGAGGACGTTGTTGAGGACATTGTGGAGGACACGGTGAGTGCAGATGTTGGAATGGGGCCGGGGGCTGTCGTAGATGTAGATGTAGATGTAGATGTAGATGTAGATGTAGATGTAGATGTAGATGTAGATGTAGATGTAGATGTAGATGTAGATGTAGATGTAGATGGAGTGGGTGGCTGCGAGCTCACAGATTCTGACTGTGATGATGTCGATGATGTGGGTGACGACGTGGCCGATGCATCCGATATTGTCACAGGTGAGATGGAGCGTGACGTTGACGATCGTGACGGTCGTCTCGGGTCGATCAAATCGATAAGCTGCTGGTGCTTTGGAACTTCGACTGGAGCTTGCGGATTTGAACTCGAGGCGCCTGCGTGATGCCCATGCGCCAGATCGTCTGGACGGCGGCGGCCCAACAGCCACGAGTACCCATGCTATATCATTCAGGATAAGGTGCGTTGAGTTGTGTCATGGGTGGATGGGAAAGAGAGATTATATCAGGACAAACATGAAGAATACGACCGATTTCGCTCTTGGGTCGGATGAAACCCTCCTCCCCAAGCTATATTTCCAGCACGCTCTTGTCGGACCCAGGGCACCAATGCAACTCGAGCTCATAGCTTGGGTCGCGTGGGGCGGCCGCAGCCCATGAGAGCAATCAAGCTTATGCGGTCTCTGCATGTTTCGCCATATCGATGCTTCACTTAACAATTCATCAAACTTGCCTCGACAAAGGTTCGTTTTGTCGGTGGCATTATGAAATCCACGCTGTTTGGACAGAGCGAGGTTGTACCGCGACCACGTTTCAGCAGAATCGAAGGAATTGTGAGCAATCGAGACCCAACTCCTGAGAGGCCAGAGGAGACATGATGCGAATATAGACAGATGGTGAACAGAAAAATGTGAACTTTCCGAATCGGCGCCATGACGACAGGACAGGACAGGACAGGACAGGACAGGACAGGACAGGACAGGACAGGACAGGACAGGACAGGACAGGACAGGACAGGACAGGACAGGACAGGACAGGACAGGACAGGACAGCACTGTACCCAAATCTCAAGAGCACACTTTGAAGAGCGACGTCTGTGTGTGTGGAGGTTTGCTGGTTTGGATGCAGATTGAGTGGATGAAACAGGAGTGAAGAGGGCGAGTGGAAGCTTCAACCAGAATGTTCAAGATGATGGAGGAGAAGTGCCATAGGTTTTGGAATGAGGAGCTTGGGACTGAAGGCTGCCGATGGTGAGCCCCGGAGGCTGAACGGCGAGCGCGGGAATGACCGTGACGGGGCCATGACTTCTGGCGGGCTGGCCTGGGGTTTGATCTGGCGCCGAAAAAGCCCACATGGAGGGGCGCTAACGACCTGATCACTTCCATGCCAGTTGCCAAGGAACGGGTCATGTACGAGCCGATGACTCAGATGATGTGGCGGGCGGGCCGGCAAGCTGGGCGGGGAAACCATTGACAAAAGCAGAGATAGCCTCAAAGGGGCACTCGAGCCGTCTGGGCAAACCCGCTCGAGAGTGACGATGGAGACCATCTCGCTGGGTGATTTACGACGAGACCGACTGGTGCTCGTGAGGGGAGGGGGTCTGGGGTCGGAAGAGCAGTTGAAAGGATCCTTAAGGCGACGAGTATATTTCGATTTCTGTGTACTTTACATTATGCAAGCCGGCGTCGAACTAGTGCGACGCATCATAGACGAAGAATCTCATAGACTGCGGCAAGCAGGAGGAGCGAGGGTAAAGGTGAGGAGGATTCATAGAGACGAAGAGAAGATCATAGGTGAGAAGAGAAAGGATGGGAGGGATGAAGTAACAGGGATACGCGCTGCTCCTTTAGTAAGGGTAGGGGATGGCCTGGGGAACGGCGTGGGTGTAGGAGTTGGTCTTGTAGGTGCTGGCGATCTTGCAGTAGTCGGTGTTGTCGTTGGAGGGGAAGTGGTAGCCGACGGTGGTGTCGATGGGAGAGCCGTTGTGGCCGGTGAGGGGCTCACCGGGGAAGCAGCACTCGTGGGTCTTCTGGCCGGGAGTGGCAAGGTTGGCATCACACCACTCGGGGCGGAAGACGGTGCCCTCCTGGTTACCGAGGTAAGAGAGATCAGCAGCGGCAATCTGGAGCTCGTTGACGAGGGTGGTGCGGAAACGGTCGAGACGAGCAGCGGTCTTGACGGCATCGTAGGCAGGGGCGGCGCTGCCAGACCAGTAGCGCTCGGCAAAGGCAGAGGTACGGGGGAAGACGTAGCGATCGAGGTTGTGGCGCTTGATGGTCTCGGACCAGAGAGCGACAGAGCCACCAATCAGAGCCTTCTTGGCCGAAGCAGTCAGGCCGGTGGTGGCATCGTAGGTGTAGATGCGGGTCCAGTTGTGCCACTGGCCAGCAAAGGTGGCATAGCCAGTGAGGTTGTAGGAAGTGGCAGGGACGCTGCGCTCAAAGTCATCACTGCACCAGTGGGCGGAGGGAGAGCAATCGAGATAGTAGGCATTGGAGGTGGTGGCGATGATGTTGGTGAAACCCTGGTCGGCAAAGTTCTGGATGGCCGAGTTGTCGCCCTGCCAGTTCCAGATGTAGGTGTCCTTGGGGATGATGTTCTGGACGTTGAAGTCGGTGACAATGTCATCCCAGGCACCGTAGTGCTTGTTGTTGGTCTGGGCAACCTGGAGGAGCTTGGGCTCGGCCTGAGCCATGAGCTGGTAGATGCCGTTGACATCAACAGAGTCCCAGCTGTCGGGAGTGGTGCCATAGACACGGTAGTTGAACTCATCGTGGCCAAAGTTGAGAACGGGGTCCTCGAACCAGGCACCAACCTCAGCAACAAGCTGGTTGAAGAAGTTGATGGCGGCCTGGTTGGTCAGATCGATCTGACCGCAAGGAGGCTGGTTGCACCACTGGGTGCCCCACCAGACAACACCGTTGGAGGCGTTGTTGGCATCACCGTTGCGGCCATCCCAGGGAGCGTGGTTGAGACCGACAACGAAGGAAGGATCGGCAGCAGCAAAGACGGCGTTGTGGCCGATGGCCTCGAACTCGGGAAGGACACGGATGTTGCGCTGGAAGGCATACTGGACGAGCTCACGGACATCCTCCTCGCTGTAAACCTTGGGGTTGCCATTCTGATCCTTGAAAGCGGCGTTCAGGAGCTGGGGGTACGAGGGCCAGTCGATGGGGAACGACTGGGAGTCGTAGATGTGCCAGTGGAAGACGTTGATCTTGGAGTAGGCCAGACCGTCGATGATGCGCTTGATGTCGGCAACGGGGAAGAAGTTGCGAGCAGTGTCGAGCATGAAGCCACGGTAGGGATAGGCGGGAGCGTCGTTGACGGTGGCAGCAACGACCTGACCACTGCTGGTGACGAGCTGGGAGAGGGTCTGGAGGGCGTAGATGGCGCCGACCTGGGTGTTGGCTGTTGTGTGGGAGTGGGAGTGGGATTGTGCAGTTGATGGCAGAGACAGTGAATGGGACAGTATCAAGGTCAGTGAGTGCGACATACACATCAGGGTCGATGAGTGCGACAGTATCAAGGTCGGTGAGTGCGACAGTATCAAGGTCGGTGAGTGCGACATACACATCATGGTGAGCGTGACATGGCCGCGGTCAAGGACGTGGACAATCAGATCGTGCATCGCAGGACAATCGATCATGAGCCACATCTCATCCATCCTGATCAGAGTGCATCGCCGTGGCACACAACTCACCCTTGACGTTGACACCGCTCGAGCTCACATCGAGGGTGTACGACTCATCGGCACCGACGAGGTCCTTGGCGGCAAAGCCGTTGTCGTTGGCAATCGAGACGGTGACGGTCAGGGAGCTCTTGGCCTTGGAGGCAGAGAAGCGCGAGCGGGCCGAGGCCTGGAGACGGCCAAAGGCAGCAACGACGTTCTCGTTGTTCTGGCTGTTGTCAGCGAGAGTGAAGCCATGGGCGCTGATGAGGGCCTTCTTGTCGGTGACCTGAGCGGGGTAGGGCCAGAGGTAGTCGCCGGCAGCGTGGGACTGGGCAGCGACGGCACCGGCAAAGGCAAAGACGGCAGCAGCGGCTCTGAATGAGACCATTGTGAGGAGTTGAGAAGAGGGGAGGGAGAGGAGCGTCGGCAGTGAGGGATGCGGACCGTCCAAGACCGCGCGACGATGGGGTTTATATCCTTCCAGGGAGGCGAAGGCGGCGGCAGGTGGAGCCGTCGCTGTCAGCCAGCGTTCTCACGGCGACAAGGGCCGTGGCGTGGTGGATATTGAGGTGGTCAGCTGGCCTTTGTGGAGGCAAGCAGCTTCCTCGGCGATCGACCGCTCGTCGGCGATGGCTCAGCTTGATTCAGTGTCTTGCACACGCAGCCGCTCCAGGTCGATGGAAGCCAGCTGACCGGATAACGCCTTGAAACTCAAAGCACCCCGTCGTGTGAGCCCGTGGTGGGGAGGCAGGTGGCCAGTCCACAGCCTTTGCCCGAAAACGCAAGACCGAGCCGGCGATCAAGGACCGCTGGGGGGTGCTGCAACCCGAGACAAGGGCTGGGGTCTCGCTGCCATCCTTATGCCCCTGCATCGTTGCTCGGATGACCCCTCCATACCACCGATCCTTGTTGCCGACAAGGCTGGCGCCGCTGCCATCGCAGTGGCGGGGCCAGGTCTGTGGCCTGATTCGGTCTGCCGCGCGCAAGCCCGACAGCGCCGTTGCATTCGATCTCTCGCTCGGTTTCCCACGGTCCTTCGGGCTGCTGCTGAGCGTGCTCGGGTGTTTGCGTCGCGATTTGGCGAGGAACAGATGCAGACCAGTGCTCGGGGTGGGCGTTTCTCGGCCTGCTGTGGTGTCGACGGCCGCGCTGGTGCTGGGTCGCGGCGCCTGTGCTGGGACGATCCGCCGGCCTTGTCAGCCTTGCTGCATCGCGCTCGGGGTCGTCAAGGGCCCGCTGTACCGCCGACAGCGTCTGTGCTCAGCCGCACGACTCGGGCTGCGCTGGAGCGGACCCTTCTGCACGGGCTTCGGCTCGCCATCGATCCAGCGGCATGTTGCATCGGCGAGATGACTGGCGATATGCATGCATCTCTGCAAGTGCAGCTGTAGTTGCATATGCATATCTACGTACATGGGTATGCCTATGTATCATACATCTGTACATCTGTACATAGGTGTGTGTATGTGTATGTGTATGTGTATCTGCATGTGCTGTATGCGGACTGTGTACAGGCAGGGCAGCTTGTTTCTGGCTCTGTGGGTGTGTGTGCTCACCCGACACGCGTGCGTGTGTCACCCTGTGGCGGACAGCCGCACGGCCTTGCCGTCTGTGTCACTGTCTGTGTCACTGCCGGTGTCACGGCCCCTGGTTCGCCAGCGCACACGCCTCTTGTGCCACGGGCCGTGCCACGTGTCCAGGCCCGTGCGGTCCCCGCTCAGTCACCGTGACCGGCGCACCCGGACCTGTTTCCCATTCCCATATGGGCTCTGCGCCTGCCGTTTGCACTCCATTCCTGCTCAGCGCATTCATTTGCGCTCATCCCGTATCCCTCCTTGTTCCCATCTGTTTCTTGCTGTGGTCTCGCTGTGGTCTCGCTGTGGTCTCGCCGAGATCCCGCTTCTGCCTCGCTGTGGATATGCTGGCAGTGTGCTTTGAACGTGCCCTCGATGTGTTGGAGCTGCTACCAAATGCGGCCGATAATGCGGTCGATAATGCGGTCGATATGCCCCTGGTGCTTTCCGCTGTCCCTGGCCCAGCCCGTTTGCGGCAATCTGTCCATGGCCGCCAATTCTGCCTGTTCTCCTATTTATCCAGAATATCCGCTCCGTCTGTGCCCACCAAGGACGACCCCGGCCTTCTGTCGCCACACCCGCGCTGCCGCTTGTTGCCCTTCTCTGTGGCTCTTGCTGCCATCCCAGAGCGCCTTGCCTCTCGACCTCCACCATCCTGCCTTGCATCGGCTGCGCTGCCTCGCCAGCGTGCACAGCACCATGTGGTCTGTCGCATCCTTCGTTGGCGCCGGTGCAAATTTGACGCGCACTCGAAAGCCGGCCGTGCCCTATGGAACCCCAGACCCCGCCGTCGGTCCTGTCCCCAAGCAAATTTGAAATCGCCCCTGGTCGCCCTTGCGGGTTCTGGATGGGTCACAACCGGGTCACCTGCCCCGATCGCCATTTGCACATTCCAGACAAGAGATTTGCTGCCTGATCGTCCTGGCGGGCCCTTTGGGGTGGGTCCTATCGTCATGTGTGTGAGTCAGCATGCGGTGCGCCGGGGTTCGCTGGCAACCTCCTGCGTCTGCATCCTCGACATCCCACAGCCCCCCGGGCATCTGCGTCAGCATTTGCATTTGCATTTGCATCAGCGTCAGCATCTGCGTCAGCATTCGCATTTGCATCGGCGCCGTCTCCGCGAGCCGGGTCGGGCTTGTCTCCCCCACCCAAGAGCAAGTACTCGGGCCATCGGCCGCTTGCTGCTTCATCGGGTGGTGGGTTCTTGCCAACCCGGCCCCCACCCTCCGATTGCCTGTCTTTGCTCGCAGCTCCGTCGGCTCCACATCGGCTCCATCGGCTCCATCGGCTCCATCGTCTGCCAGTCTCCAGCCGATCCGGGCTCGCCAGGGGGCGGCCTCCGTCATGATGAGCCTGCGGCTGTCATGACCCACGGGAACCAAATTTGAGTTGCCATCTCGCCACCATTTGATCCGCTTTGGCGGATCTGGCCCTGGGAGCAGACTCTGTCTGGACCAGCCCAGTCAACCCGACCCTGATCTCACCGCTCCAAGCAACAGAGCCAATCCAGAAAGAAACGGGACACCTTGGTTTTTGGTCATTGACCGAACAATTTGTTACCCACCGCTCGCCTGCCAATCTGCGAGCGCATCCAAAATGATGCTTCTGGGCCAGTCATTCATTAGGCATACAACTTGGTCGAAAAATTGCCTCGCTCCTTGAAGACACCAGCTTGGCTCAAGCCTCTCATCACCCACTCGCGCTCGATTCTGAAAAACACCCAGACCCACCGCCGGACAATCTCAAAGAGCTTGATCAGCAGCTCCAGAACGACGGCCTCCTCCAGGATCGCCAGGGTCTGGCCCGCGATCTGTTCGTGCTCGTCACCGAGCTGCCGGGTCTGCCACTCTTTGACTGTCATCGTCATCAGCGTGTACATCAGATCGACCTTGAGGCACCACGAGAACCGCACAATGACATCGAACGCCATCGCAAAGTAGTACGGCATGGCGCTCGGAAAGTGCAGCACCGGCCGGAGCAGCAGACTCGCCAGCTCCTTCTTCAGCCGACTCAGGAAGCTCCCGCTGTTGCTGTTGTGCATGCTGGCGTTGATGGCGTTGCTAGTTCCGCCAAGCTGCCAGTCGACAAAGATGTCCCAGTAGATTGAAAAGATGGTGTTGATCATGTTGAAGAACACCCTGAGCGTTCGTTTCGGATCGGATCGGATCATGGGAGATTGGCCAGCATCGAATCCGAGTCCGAGTCCGAGTCCGAGTCCGAGTCCGAGCCCGAGTTCGAATGATAGGACCGGTCCCGGGGGTCGTGTTGATGCGCCGATCGATAGATCGATAGCTCATTAGTCGAACAGTCCCGGCAGGTGGCTCATACCAAATAGGGATCCCTCGAACACACAAAAAGACAAGAAATCGAACCTGCAGTGCAATCCTACCATATGGTTACCGTGAACTTCATATTGGACTCGATCTCGACCAGTGTCGCCGCATCGTCGATATCGCTATAGCTCTTGAGACGAATCCACGCCATCGAGAACGATGCCGCAATCACGGGAATGGACGAAAGATACTTGAGGGAATTGAGCAAGTGCCGCCCACGGCTACCCCGATCGGTGGCCAGACAAAACTCGGCGACACATTGACGCAACCGGAAGAGATATGGCAGACTGATGGGGGGGGTTGTAGAGAGCATGGCAGGTCGAGTTGTGAAACTGGGATTAGTTGGTAGTCCAAGATATGGACGTGATGCCACGGGTCGGAGGGGAGGGAGATCCCGATGGAGATGGCTCTGCTGGAGATCAGCAGCCAGCGCTGACGCAACGGATTCAACTGATACGGCCAATTGGCTCCCTCCAACGATCGGTTGCCTAGATTTCCAGCATCATCTAGGTTCCCTCAGGCCCATCCAGGCTTTGATTGACCAGGTTCGGTTCTGAGCCAGTGTCCACGGCTCTTCCAGCTGCGAACATCCGACCGTTTCGCTCTTGCCGTCCCAACTCGACTTGCCTTATGATGACCGGTCCAATCCAGTCCGATAGAGACAGACCCGGGAGCTCGCTGCTGGTGGAGGCTCCAAGCTCGGATTCTTCTGTCCACCAGAGCTCGATAAGCGCCAGGTGTAGATCCCCAAACACTCGGGCATATGAAGTCAGGATATCTGCCAGGATGACATCGCAAAAGGGTACTGCCGAAAAGATACCACCAAATACGATCCGTTTCATCGAGCTGATGCAGAAGAAAGTGACGCAGGTTAGCGGCCACCGGTGTACCTTGGCCACGATCGACGCAGCAGTCGGCGAGATGATGCTCGCTGAAATAGAACAGCGACACCGGTATGCAGAAACGACTTACTTCCAGAACTTGATGCGTTCTTCGGCAAAGAGGGATATGGCAGGTATCGCCGCCAACAGGAACGAAATGCCTAGTGCTGCGATCGGAAAGAGGATGCTCCTGTCGTCTTTCCAGATCCATGAAACAAGCCCATGTCCAAACAGTGCCGCAACAAAGATGACCGTAAAGCAAGATGCCAGAGAGTAGACGTTGTGGTGGGAGGATGACACAGGTGAGTCCGCCGGCGCCAACGCAATCGACGATCCTTCGCTGCTCTTGTTTGACGACGGCATCGTGACGATACTGGAGCCGCCAGGGCTGCCGCTCTTGGTGAATGCTGCGAGGTTGATCTTGGGTGCACTTGAAGGAGCTGTGCCGAGGTCCCGGATGTCGATGGACGACCGCAGGTCCAGGCTGGAGCTGCGAGCCGAGCCGAGGGGCGGATGGGCCATCTGATCGACCTGATGCTGCTGGTAGTGCTGGACAGACTGGAAGACCGAGAGCGACGCCGGAGTATCGACGTGAAGGATATAGAGAGTGTCGATCCCGAACCGAGAGAGGATGTCGAGGTTGGAAGCCCAGCACCACAGGCCAATGTTGAGCAGAAGCAGGATGTGCAGCAAGGGCGGCAGCCCCGCCAGTCCGGCTGCCGCATAGTAGATGTTTTTGAGAATGAGGTAGCAGGCAAACGAGACGGCCAGCAGCAGCAGCACGTTGAGAATCTTGGATCGCTTCCACATATTGTCGTCAGCAGCGAGCAGGGGAATGCAAGGGGAGGCAAGAGTTGGTGGGTCGAAGGAAGGGCAAGCCGGGGAGGAATGCAAATGCAGAACGGAAGCAAGAGGCCACGGAGAGACCGAGAGTCAACGCCCCAAAGACAAGGCGGATGATGGCGGGGAAGACAGGTGCCGAGACGACGATCTAATGGCCGGAACAGGGCCGTCTATATAAGAGCTGGGTGCCGGGACGCTGAATCCGTGATGGCGATGGATGGCGACAGGAGGTGGTTGGATCGCCGCTGCTGCCGCAAAGAAAAAGGCACGGCCGACGGCGAGCGGGATGAGGGACCGACAAAGAGTGCTGCCGAGAAGACGACCCGAGTCGAGACAGAGCGACGGATTGACAGGACGGCCAGCTTGCCCCAGGCGACGAAGCGCTGCCCTCGACGGACAGGAGACGGCCGAAACATCGGGGCAGAAGCAGCGGGTTTGGCTTTGGCTTTGGCTGTGGGCCTCGGATCGGCGCTGTTTGTGTGGCCAGCGTCGCAGAAGGCCGAATCGGGCGCTTGTGCTCAGGGCCTTGCCGAGGGGATGGCGCGGCTCGATCTGGCTGGTCTGGATATCACTATCAATTTTTTCCGGCCCCTCGCGGCTGCTCATCTCGGTCACCTGAAAGTCACGTTGGATGTGGTGCAGCAAAAGTTGGAATCCGGCCATCGTCCGTTGAAGGCATTTGATATCACCTTGAGCCGATTGACGGTGGTGGTGGGCAATTGGTGTGGAGGAATGACCAATTGTATCATTGTTGGAAGCTCCACTCCGATTGCGGACAAGAACCACCACCATCTGAATCTCTCTGGTTGGAAACCTAGTCAAGCGTGGCTGTGTGTCAGCGAGATGACATGATCGTTTGGCTATCAGGCAAGACTCACCTTGACAAGATGTCTTCCCACGACTGATTGAGCGAGCGATGCGTTTCTGGATCTGAATCAAGGACGCCACTGCGCAGTATCTCTGCCAGCCCAAAATGCGCTGGTTTTGAGGAGAATTTTTCTTCCCCAAGGGCAGAACTGTCATGAACCGCGTTCCCACGCCCGGTGGATGGTTTCATGGGCGCCCCAACCCGTGTCCTGTTTTCTTGATGTGCAATGTTGGGTAAGGCACTGACATGAAACCTCCCGGCGGGCGAGGGAAACGTTCGGATCTAATTTCCCCCCGTCGCAGATAACTAATCTCCCTTGTAGTGGAAGAAAAATCTGCGGCGAACAAGGACGGCGTTTAGAGATATAAACGAGGTGCTGTGGCCTCAGAACCAGCACCTCACCTTGCCTCTTGTATCCTGCCCTTAGCCTATTGAATACACTCCCCTTCGTCCTACGACCGTCCGTTCGACTACCATCAGCTGTCTGGTGCCAAAGTCCAGCTCCGTTCCTGACAAGAACCAGCCATCGCTGCTATTTTCTCGCCAGATGGCTCCCAAGAGAAAGACACCCCCCGACCCCGACCCAGGATCACCCAGTGACTCTCCTGTGGCCAAGAAACCCGTCATCAAATCGTGTCGTGCCTGTGGCCTGACCAACCATGTTAGGCCCTTCACCAAGAAGTGCACAGCCAGAATCGACAGCAGCCCTGCCTCGGTCGCTGAAATGGTCAGCCAAGCACCCAAGGTCCCTGTATGTGCCACGTGCAAGCAAGTGGGCCATGCCAGAAGCAACACCCCAAAGTGCCGTTTCTATAACCCACTCTGGAGCTCTACCCTGCCTGGCTGTGGCCCAAACGAGCAAGTCAAGGCCGAGTACTCCACCGTCAAGTGCACCCTCGATGCCATCATCAAGAACGACACCTTGCACGACAAGATCGAGGAGACTGTCCGGGCCATGACACACGTGCAGTACGAAGCATCTCGTCTCCTGGAGCTGCATCTCAGGCGGTGCTTGGACGAGGGCATCACCCTCCCCACCGTGTCGTCGAGTGAACCCGCGTTTGTTCGAAAGTGCTTCAATATGGTGCAGACAGGAACAGTGGGTGCCAGGACAAACACCCCAAAAGATGACAGGCACATCCTCGACACCTATGAGATGTACCGAAGTACATGGAGTGAGACGTGTGTCCTGCCTCCAGTGTCCCTCCCGAAGGGTACTGGCTCGCAGGTTCTCGCATTGGCTGTCAAGACCTATGCTGTCAACTGCGAGACCCACATCGTGGATCGATACTGGTCTCTCCTCCGTCGATACTGCAATTTGGTCCTGGTTGCTCCCAAGGGTGTGAAACGTCATACACACGTCGACGATTGTATGAAGCTGATGGAGAATCCCCTCTCCAAGACACTCCTCGGTGATCTGAGAAAATCCTTCGCCCACCATGCCGACCAGTTGTATGAGTTTCGGTACGAAAGCCACCAGGACCTGTACAAAGTCGTACCAATTCTGGCCAGTGAAGTCTCTCGGCTGACCCACCTGAAGGAGGCCCTCTTCATGGTGGTCTTTCAGAAGATGATCATTCCCAGGCTCGCGAGGGTGACCGATGTTCTAAAAGGAGAGCGTGGGCGACTGAACGAGGAGATGTGCCAACCCATCCACCACATCGGGGCTGACAGACTCAAAGATCTCCAGACCCAGCACGAGGAGGTGTGCAAGCAGATCGCTGTGAACATGAAACGGATCAAGCGCATCACCGACCGGCTTGCCCAGACCAAGAAGCGCCTCAACATCCCTCGAGCACAGTGTACCTTGGTCCCGCTCTGCGATGCCCGAGCCAAGTATGTCAAGCTCGACACCAAAGCACTGTGGGAAATCCTTGGATACCAGACTGGCACTGGACTCAAGTGGGGCGACCTGAAGACCAAGGTCAATGGCACCACAAAGCAAGAGACCTTCTGGCAGACCAACTTCAAGCTGGAGTCGAGACTCTTTGGTGCCAGGGAGGAAGGCAAGCAGCTCTTTGGTTGCGAGATCACCGATGGGGTCGGGTGCTCGATCACCACACTCAAATACAAGATCCTGGAGAAGGATCCTGATGTCAAGCCAGAACCCGTGGACAAGACACCCAAGCTCACTCCCGAGCAGAGGATCCAGGCCAGAGTCGGTCCCATCGACGACTCTCGGACCACATGGATTGGGATCGACCCTGGTGTGGGATCGATCTTCACCGCTGTCATTCGAGCACCCGGTCAACCATCCATCCAGGAGCAAGACGGTGTCAAGGTGACCAAGGCACAGCGTGCCAACGAGAAGATCGTGTCGTTCTCCAACAAGGAGTACCAGCATCGATGTGGCACCACCCAGGCGACCAAGTGGATCCAGAGCACCCACAAGATCCTTGATCTGCAGCAATGGATGAGCACCACACCGAGCCCCAAGATCCCTGGGTTGGCTTCCTTCCTGCAATACATTCGCCATGTGTTCGATGGAGACATGCTGGACAAACAGCTGTACTTCAGCCTGACCCGGCGACGGCGATTCAAGCGACTCGATCTCCACAGCAAACGACAGCGCACCGTCCACGAGATGTGCAAGCAAGTCATCGACCAGGCACCGAAGGAGACCGAAGTGGTGATTGCCTTTGGGAATGCATCCTGGAAACAGGGGAAGGGATATGCCTCCAGTCCCAGGAGACTCAGGTTCGTCAAATACTTTGAGCAATTCCACCATCACCAGAGACGCCCACCAGACCGATCCGTCTCCAAGATCCATGTGTGCTCGGTGAACGAGTTTAACACATCCCAGGTGTGCTCACACTGCCGGGAATTCAAGCGACTCGAGAAGGTCGAGCATCTCGATATCGAGAAACCACACTTTGTCCGGAGCTGTGCAAGCTGCCATACGCTGTGGGATCAAGACATCAATGCAGCCAGGAACATGATCTCGGTATGCCAGTCGATCATCGCCACAGGAGATCGGCCGAGTGTATTCAAGACCATGCTTCCCAAACCAACCAAAACCACTCGATTGCCAACGAAGACAGGAGTGCAATGCCATGGCCTGCCCACTGGGCCTACAAGTCAGTCAGCGGGCTTCAGAAGCCAGAAAGTGACTGTCCCGTTTCTTTCTGGATAGACTGTAAGTATCTCGCACTGTTGAGTATTTCGACAGTGGATGCCGGGTCGTCCATATTCTGGGCAGTCCACTTCGGGGTTGCCTTCCCTCTTGGGATGGTCGATGGGAGGTGGTTGACTCCCTTGTGCAAAGTGTGTGTGTGCAAAGTGTGTGTGTGTGTGACGGCGAGAGGCTTCTCGCCTTCCCTCGGGGGTCTCTCGCCAGAGACTGCTCTTCTCGCCGACCGAGGTGGCTCCGAGAGCGCGTTTTATCGTTCTCGCTCATTTTATTAACAAGAACTTTTTTCATAGTGTACGGTGCGACCGCTGGGAGCCTTGGGATCTGTTCTGCTTGGTGGGACTGGCCATTGGCTGAGCCATCGCTCCATTCCGGCCATTGGACTGGCCCTGGTCGCTGCCCGTTTCGCTCGGCACCAAAGCAGCGTCGGTCTGCGCCTCTGCCAAGAAGCGGCCGTTCTGCTCTCTTGGACCCGACCCTTGCCTGGTCGCCGTCCATCTCCGTCGTCCTTCCGTTTCGCCGTCTTGCCATCCTTCTTGGGTCGCTCTCGCCATCCCGTCGCTCTACTCTCTCGCCTCCACGGCCCAAACCCGTCGCCATGTTCCCGTCCCCCGCCTCCGACCTGTTCTTCCACAACTTTGACGTTCACCAGGCCATCCTGAACCTGCTCTCGTCCGAAGACGCTCTTTCGCTCTGCACCGTCGTCCCCATCCTGCGGTTCAAAGCCCCGCACTTTGTCCACCGGGCCATCAGCAACAAGCGGGTGAAGAAGGGAATCGCCACCAAGAACGTCGAGCTGATTTGCTCTTCCCTGAACAGCTCTGACATTACATCCCTCAATGCCACAAGGCTCTTCCGAGGTGCGAGTGGAGGCCGCTGAAGCACATGTCCCGCAAATGAATAGCGATGGATGTGCGGGGCTGCTCCCAGCCTGCTTTCGGCCGCATCGGGCTGTCGCGGGTATAACAAATACCGACCATGTTTCATGATTGTGTCCGCCGCCGCAGCCCGTATCCCCTTCATGACGTTCATCAACACCCTCAAACCCAACCAGAAGGTGACGATGCTTTGCTTGGACGGTGAGCCATCTGCCAACACCTGCGTCGTCGACTCCCCAGTGTCGATTCCCCAGTGTCGAATTGTCAAACCATGTCCTTGCTTGCACCTGATGGACGTCTGTCGATCCATATGCCGCTCTCCCCTTCCAGGAAACACCATCGCTGCCGGTGGCGCTCGTGCCATCGCCGAGCTGCTCGAAGTCAACTCGACAATCAAGTACCTCGAGCTCAGAGGTGGGCAGCGTCGCTGCATCCCAGGCGGCCCTGATTTACTTTGACATCTGCTGAGAACCATGCGGCTCACAGTCCCATATTTCCTCGACCAGCCAACGGAATCGAGCCCGAAGCCGCTGCATTCCTGGCCGAGGGACTGGTCCGCACCAAAACACTCTCGTTTCTCGATCTAACAAGTGGGGGACCGTCAGGCATCTTGCCTGCTTCCGTTGCTGCTCAGCTCGACTCGGCCCTATTGGGAGTTGCTGTCATCACGCCGCTCAGTCCTTCATGTCCTTGTTAGCCGCTGCGTTCTGAGCATCTGTCCTGCACCACACAGCCAATTTCCTCGGGCCCCAGGGAGTCGCCAGTCTCTCGCAGGCCCTCTGCCTCAACACCTCCATCCGGTCCTTGGTCTTGTCAGGTATCGACTCTGGCCTCCCCGTGGCAAAGTCTGGCTGACCTGCATTCATCGTTAATCGACGACTCGCTCACTTGCCTCGACAAGATGTTTGCATGGGCGCCGACGGCGCACAGGCCTTGGCTCAACCGCTCCGTCAGTCGAAAACATTGAGGGTGCTCAAGATTCGAGGTATGGGCCGTACGAAAGCCCGTCTCCAGAACCGCCATCAGCCATAGGCATGCCAAGCTCCCACTGACACTGACACTGACACTGACACTGACACTGACACTGACACTGACACCCGCATACGCATACGCACCCACATGTCGGCGACAGACAATCGAATCGGGCCGGACGGAGCTATCGCGTTGGCGCGAGCTCTAGAAACCAACAGCCACCTTGAAGTCCTCGATTTGCAGCGTGCGTTTCTCACTCATTGTGCCTCAGAGCGCTGCAACTCTCACTGCGCCTCCAAGGCCATGCGGACTCACTCATTGCGACTCCTATCATTTTTCATCTAGGCAACGGTATCATGAATGAAGGCGCCGTGGCCATAGCAAATGCTCTCGAAGTCAACCAGACGCTGAAGAATCTCAATCTTCGAAGTCTGTAGCTGCCATCTTTTGCAGCGTCTGCTTTTGGATCGATCTCTTGTGCAGATTTATCCGTCGTTCTGTCGGTGTACCACAGCCTCCACAGACCAATCCCTAATGTCACTCGTGGCGCTCACTCCTGTATATCTTCGTACAGACAATCGGCTCGGCTGGATCTCGGCCGAGGCATTTGGACAGACTCTCAAAGTCAATAGCACTCTGCGTGTCCTGGGCTTGGATGGTATGGCAGCTACACTCGGAGCCGATGCCAACTTTGCCTCGCTTTTCTTGAATTGAACTCATCACTCACTCACTCAACCCCATAGATAACATGATCAAGGACCAAGGTGTGTCGATTCTTGCCGATGGATTGCGCCTCAACACTGCCCTACAGAAGCTGGATCTCAACAGTAAGCACCTCCCCCTCCCATCACCCTGAGTATGCACGGTCTCGGCCGGATACTGTTCCGGTCTCTGACTACGAGCAATCGACCCGATTCCCCTCCTCCAACTTTCGCGGCTGCTCTCAACCAAACGCCACGACGGCAGCCTCAAGAATGTCAAGTGTGGGTGCAATGTCCTTGTTGAGTGCCCTGGACTCCAACCAGACCTTGAGGAGACTCGATTTGACAGGTGCGTGACCTTGACGAGCACCTTGGATATGCCGCAGCGGCACAATAGAGTGCTTGTCTTATCCACGTTTCACGGACTATCTTCCATAACAACCCTCTGCTGAACATCTCCAACTCTTTTTGTCAACCACAACACCATCGCCCGTGTTGCTATCACCATCGCTCTCAACGCAAACACTCTCGTCACCACCCAGGCAACTCGGACATCCAACGAGACATTGTCCCCAGCGTCGATCGTCACTCGGCTCGCGTCGAGATTTTTTTGGATCGCAATTTGACGGCAGACTAATCCATTGTCCGCAAGGCGATAGATATTCGCTGTGTACCGCTGTCATATAGGAAATCGAGCGCCTCTAGTTGCAAACGGATTCACTTGGGCGAGAGCGACAAAATAAAGTAGCACATGCATCACCCCTTGCTCTCAAGCAGACACTCAAGCAGGCTCTTGCGATTATCCCAGAGTATGTGATGCTTAGTACTTGAGCACCACCGCTGTTTCCTCGGTGAAGAAGCGGATCGAGTAGTTGTAGCCCTCACGGCCGATCCCGCTCATCTTGACGCCACCAAAAGGCATATGGAGATCACGGACCATCCAGCAGTTGACCCATACCGTCCCAACCTGTTCGTTAGAGCAAGAGGTGTCAGTCAAATGCTCTGATCATGCAGTCTGGATCAACTCTGAACAATTCTGAAACCGGAAGCTCGCTCGACAAACTCTGCACCAGTAAGTGCTCCAGGACAAATATTGCTCGCATGTTTAGTTCGAGGAACCGCTCTCAACCAAAGCAACAAAACGTCATCACAGATCACAGATCACAGATCCGAAATCCGAGATCCGAGACCGATAGCCGAGATCGACTGCCAAGGTCTTACATTCAACTGATGCGCGACCCGCTGGGCCCTGCGTCCGTTCTCGGTCCAAACCGAGGCCGAGAGGCCGTAGATGGTTCCGTTGGCAAACTCCACAGCCTGTTCTTCGCCTTCGAATGGAACCAGTGTCACAACGGGCCCAAAGATCTCTTGCTGACAGCATGTCGAGCTTGGACTGAGCCTAATGATCAGAGACAGGCGCACTTGTAAGGCACCGCCACGGTTGCCTACCCTCCTCACGCTTTGTCAAGGGCCCTCCAACTCCGTACTTGAATGCCATAGGTCGCCGCTCCGATATCCAGAACGGCGAGCGCTCTTACTCTGTGATGATCGTAGGCTCCATCCAATATCCATCCTCAAACTTGGGCATCTGGACACGTTGACCGCCAGTCCAGATCTTACCGCCTTCCTTGCGGGCAATATCGACATATCGAAGCACGTTGTTGAGGTGCTGGAGACTGACCAGAGCGCCAAGATCGGTGCTTGGATCGCCCGGATCGCCCATGCGCAATTGCTTGGCTTTTTCAATGAAGGCCGACAGGAACTTTGGAAAGATAGTCGATTCAACAAAGATGCGGCTGCCGCCTGGAGCACATGCCCAAGTCCACGAGAGGTTAGTGGGTGCGAACGCCTCCCTCCGACTGGAATAGTGTCAGGTTCCCTCCACCCATGCCAAGATCTTTGTCGACCAGGCTGTCATCAGGGATCGAATTGGTCTCTGTGACCACCGACGGGAGACTCACATAGACAGATCTCGCCTTGGTTCGTGAATGCCGCCTGGACGCTCCCTGCGATGGCTTCCTCGAAACTGCAGTCCGCAAACACGATATTGGCATTCTTGCCACCTGTATCGCAAGGCAAGATCAGTGGCATCCGTAAGTTAGCTATCCCGTTGAACGGCCGGCACTCGAACAGTCCCTCGACAAGTGTATACCAGCGCTCCACACTTGAAATGCTCGCTGGTCATGCTGGTCGATGCTCGCGACTGCTTGCATACCCAATTCCAATGAAGCCTTCTTGAACTTTGGGACACAGCTGCGGTAAATCGACTCGCCGGTGACGGTACCCCCAGTAAATGAAATAACAGGCACATTGGGATGCTGCACCAGCGCTGCGCCAGCGGGCTGGCCCCTTCCAAAGATGATATTGACCACGCCTGCGGAGGACACAGTGGCCCCCCCCCCGCTTTGGTTAGCATCCGTAAAGCGCGAAGCGTCAATGTGTAAATGTGGGCTGAACTGCAGAATAAACCTTCACAATGACACACAACTCAGACACATTCGTCCCGATATTTCGCAAACCGGAGCGATAGATTGCAGCGAAACACATGCCTGGCGGGAAGCCGGCTTCAACAACGAGCGAGCATAGCATGAAAGCTGTCACGGACGTAAACTCGCTGGGCTTGGCCACAACTGTGCATCCAGCAGCCAGTGCAGGTCTGAGGGGCAGAATCGTTGGAGACGGGACCGATTGGGGGCGTGAGAGAGACGGAAGTGGAATGGAAATGCATTAGCGATCGCAACTACAGCACCGAACAGCAGCTGGACCGGCTCGTTCGCACGCTGTACTCGCTCACACATTATACTGGCTGGCTAGCTGCCATCACGCTCGACGCATACGCTAATTTCCAGGTAAGTAGATAAAGAGGAAGATTCCAGGGTGCGATCAGAGCTGCCTGCGGTGCGAGTCAGGAGAAGATGTCAGCGGCGTTGCCCCGCAAGCAGAACACTTCAGAGCACCGACTTGATTTGCCGGGCCCGAACGCATACCACTCCACACGGCTTGCGATGCACGTAGTTGAAAGCCACGCCGTCCAACTCGGTGGCTTTTTCCTCCAGGTGATTGATGTTCTCCGCAAAGAAGCGAAAGTTCAAAACGGCCCTGGACGCCAAGGGAGCACCAGGTGAGACCAGATGAAGGAATGTCAGAAAGGATGGGAGACTGAAGTCGGCTTGCGAGTCACTGAGGCCGGGGTCAGGGGTACATATAACCTCGGGATGTCGATGCGCTTCGCAAGCGAGACGGGTTTGCCCTGGTCCTGCGACTCGGCCTGAGCAAACTCATCGAGTCTGGCCTCGAGAAGATCGGCAAGTCGGCTCAAGCATTTTGACCGGAACTGTCGCGTGGCCTTGGACCAGGTTGGGAATGCCTTTGCTATTGGAAAAAGCAGGAAATGCGTTGGCCAGCTGCCCCAGGGGCGCCAGGGGGAGCAACGGCGCTTGGAACAACCCAGGCGCGGACAAATCTCCGAGGCAAAGCATTGCTCCCAAATCGACAAGGCCAGGTTAGCTCACATGCACTTTCGACAGCAGCATTGACATCGGCTTCGGTGGAGTCTGGAACATGGGCATGCACCTGCGATGAAATTGCGTCGTCAGAGTCCGCAGCCAAATGCTCGGCCGAGTTTCGCTTCAGTCTCGCGGGACCTCCACATACCTCGCCAGTCGCCGGAGCAAAGCTATCAAGATACCGGCCGTCGACGGGGCCATGGAATTCACCGTTGTAAAAGTTGCGGATTTCGATCATGATATCCTTCCGTCTGAACTAGTCTTGGGCAATCGAGCAGGCAGAGTCTTGGAAGAGGTGGCTACCCAGACCCCGGATGTGTCTGTGGGCAGCGCCGGCGGTTGGTGGACAATGACTCGGATCAAAACACTGGAATGGATACCGATGCCTACTGGCGATCCATTTTCCACCACCTCGAAGCTCTGGTGGATCATTTCGTTGGTGGAGCCACCCGCCACTCAGCGCCAATCTATCTTTGAGGCGAGGGGATACTCCGCAACCTCGTCATGCCTCTGTCGAGGAAGGGTATTGATGAAAACAGTGATGAAGCTGTAGAGGAATAGCAGTTGAATGGACGATTGAATGAATGAACGATTGAATGAATGGATATATTGGAGCGAAACTGTTTGGAGCACCTGAGAAGCGCCTCAAGCGACAGGAGCTCAACACACCATTCCGGCTTCCATGAAGACACTCCTGGTATATTGGATGATACAATCGCAAAAGGGGACTTTGGATATCGAAAGATGCAATTTGACACAGGAACAAGTATTGAATGAATCGGCAGGGTATAATTAGAGTGATAGAGATGCATTTTGACTGTCCAGGTCGCAGCTGGCACCGACGAGCAGGCTAACAAACACCATGATGTACGCCATTAGTTCGTGGGTGACAATGTTGCGTCCTCCGCGCATGTGAGGGTTCATAGCTTCGCCAAAGGCCCACAGAGCCAGAGCCGAAAATTCATAGACGTTCTGTGGCATCGATTGTCCCACACGATGTAATAAGATCGAGGACAGCGCGGTGGATGGTCGTGGATGGTGTTAGTGCGGGTGCGTGAGCGTGGTATCGATCGTGCGCGGCTGTCGCAAGACAAAATGGAACATTCTGTAACAGTTGCGACGGCGAGTGGCTGGCAGAGAACGATCCGTTACCTGGTAGAACTTGTAGGTGGTGAAGAAGGCAAAGTAGACAATGATGCCGGCAATGATCCAGCAGATGATGCAATAGATGATTTCGTAAATGGACCAATACTCGTAGTCCTTTTGAATTGATCGGCTGTATACATCGAGAAACGGCTGTGCTTCAAGGTCGTTCTGAGTTGCCGGAGTTGCCGGGGTTTCCTTGGACCTTGTTGGCCTCAGGAATTTGGCGAGAGTGCGGCTCAGCAAATCGCTGAAAGCAGTATTCGTCGATTGGCATGGTTCAGGATCGCTGCTGACTTTCACGGCGAGGGAATGCTTTTCTTCGAAATAGTAGAAATCCTTGAGCTTCGCGCGAACCCACTTGGGGGCAATCATTGCACAGCCAACAAAGACGGTGAAGAACGAAATGACGCCGCCGATCGCTTGGGGGAGCCAGAACTTGAAGTCCGCAGTTTGACACACGTAGGTGTAGCCGATCGTGGGGTGCTTTTTCATGGGTAGAAACCACACACCGATGACCACGAAGAGCTCGATCGCCGAGAGGAGGATCATCTGGAGGCAGATACTCCAGGTCGGCCGGATCTTGATCAGGGCCCACCATTCGTCGCGCCCACTTCCAACAGAGTATACCTCTGCTTCCTCGATAAAGTGGTCAGCACAGGGTGCGCTCTTCGGGAAGAAACCGGCTCGGACAAGCAGCAGGCGCGAGGTGCTCATGGCAACAAGCGGGCCCATTCCGAGGACCACGGTGAGAACGACAGCGATGGTGATTTCGATGAGTGACTTGAGGGCGCCGTGATACCACTTGTAAGTTTTCTTGATTGAAAACGGACCTGCGTCGCCGTTGTGTTCGGCGTGGGCGCTCTTGAGATCGTTGAGGGTATCGCGGACGGCGAGCGAGTTCAAGAGATTGGAGAGCGAGTCGCGGCTGTACCCTGCAACGATAAAGTGGCGCTTACTCTCCGACTTGGCAGCGTCGGCAGGGTCAGACTTGGCAGCGGCCAGGTCGAGGGTCGTGAGGGTGTGCTTGGCCGCCTTGTAGGCGGTATAGTGGCGAAGGAGGTCGCTGGCAAAGTTGGCCGTGTCGCACTGCTCCACGGCGCTGACCAAGCGCCTATTCTGGTCGTCATCCAGGCCCGCGTTTGCGGCCAACTTTTCACTTGGCACGATACAGCGCAATAGGATACGCTTGAAGGAATGATCTTTGGGCTTTTCAGTCGAAGTCGAAATCGAAGCAGAAGTCGAAGCACAAGTCGAAGCACAAGTCGAAGTCTCTGTGTTCTGGAGTATCCGAATGGAATCAATGAGCGGAGACAGGGCACGCCTGTTGGCTCTCCAGACGAGGTCGGGCTCCGAGGTGGGCTTTTGGGCTGAGCCATCCCAGGCACAGAGGTCTTTGACAAGGCGCCGGCCCCAAACATCGATGGGATGCTTGTCACTATCGCTGGGACGTTTGTCACTATCGCTGGTAGACTCGCACTTATCCAGGGCATGCTTCCAAAGACCCTCGACCAAATCGATGAGCTCCCGGCGAGTCAGCTGCTTGATGCCTTCCTTGTGTTTGCAGATCATGTATGGATTGGCGTTGTTCAGAGTCAGTTCATTCAGGTAAGCATCGGCAGATGCTTTGAGCGAGTCGTCGACCCCGGTGTATTCGCCGACGTTGACACTCGTGTGTTCGCCATCGTCGGGCTGATTATTGAGACTATCACAAGGAGTAGCGGAGCCTCGGGCATCGCCCAAAGTTGTGGGGGTAGAGGCGGCTGCTTCTCGCTTGGCTGGCGTGACGGAGGTGATCATGCCAAAGGTGGCGTGCGCCCACCTTCCCATCTGCTCTTCGGCCTCCGCTAAATGTCTTGGCTCTGATGCGGCGGATACAGAGAAGGAGGAGGGGTCAGTCATAAGCCCACAAGCACATACCCACAGGCACAAACCCACAAGCACATACCCACAAGCTCAAACTCACAGGCACGAGAGCCTCAGCCACCGGGGCGACAAGACAGAGCGGACTTACCAGCGCAGGATAGGCTGGCCGGGTTCGGAATACATTCGGGTGGCTGTTGGTCGTGGATGCTGCAGAGGATACCACACTCGTTCAGCCATCCGAGAACAGTAAACTTATCGTATTCGGAGAGCCCACGATGGAAGATGCCGCAGTCAGCCGAAGGGATAGTTTTCTTGACTAGCCAAAGATGGTAGCCAAAGATGCTGATGGCGACCGAGAGCTGATTCTCGGCGAGGGCGCCTCCCTTGAAACCCTTTTGCAGGGCAGCAATGAGGACACCGATGGCAATTAGAGCTCCGTTGTCTCCCGTAGACATGGGTAGATAAGGAGCAGATGCAGAGAAGAAAGTGCTGTGTGGAGATGGCAGGAGGAAGGGCAGGAAGGGTGGGTATATATGCAAACGAGAAAGGGGCGGGTCAGGAGCGCACCCCACCGTGAAGTAAGGGTATCAAGGTGACGCAGCCCATCATTTGGAGTTTGGCACGATTCTCCCAGCCACCAGGCAAATTTGCCACATCGTGCTTTCTCGATGCTTTGCGCCACCGGCTCATCCGAAATAGGGAAGGCCAAGATCCCCAAAGCTCGTCGTGGATATCCAGCGCCTCCAATCGCCGTGGCCGCCACCATCGCTTCTCCAGCGGAGACGGGGCAGTTTCGGAGAACGAGGGGAGGCGTCGCGAGCTGCGGTGTTCCATGGCACAGGCGACGCGACCTAACGTCCCAAGATACCGATCACATGCTGCGAACTCGGGATCAGACGCCGGGCAAAAGTCGTCTGTGGTTTGCAATCCAAGATGTATTGCCGTCGCTGCCGTGCCATGTGCGCAACATGGCATCGCCACACCATGTCTCCGAGCACAATCAGTCAGAGTTCTCGACAATGCGGGTCAAGTGGGCCTCGATTTCGTCTTCTGACAGCGCGCGGAAGTTAGTTTCATCGGCCGTGACAATTCCAACCTCGATGTCCGCCGGTTTGAAGTCGATCGAGAGGGTCGTGGAGAGCGTTGTGATGGCAAGCTATGACAGGCGAGCAAACATGGGTTGAGACGTGGTCCAAAGCCAGTGCCATAGCCTGGGCCGGCTGGGTATCGATGTGGCCGAGGGCGACAGGTACGGCGCGGATACCCTGCAAAAAATCTGGTCGGCTGCGCGGGGGATGCTGAGACAGCGGCCGCGATGAGCCCCGTCCTAGTGCCGTCACAGAAGCGCATGGGGATAGACGGAATCTCTAACCTCGATGGTCTCCTCGAATGAGAGCTCGGGATCCTTTCTCAGCTTCTTCTCGAGGTGGTTCAGAGCCTCTTGGTGCTTGGCGCCGGCACTCGTGGCCTTGTATCCGACGTAGTAGCTATTATATGCCGGGAGCGCCAGCGTCAGCGATGATGCGGGTGTCGCTTGTGCAGCAAATCCAGTGCCCAAATGATTCAGCGGCAGAAATACAGTCGGTTGGCGGACTTGTTCTTACCCGGCGGGATCACATTTGAACAGCTGTGGTCCGCGCTCGTCGTCGTATCCGATCAGCATCATAGCTATCGACAAAGGATAGCAAGGGCAGAATGGATCAGATATGGTCGTCATCGGTCCCCGGGCCTCGCCCCGGTCTCAAGGACAGAGAAACATATCGGCGACGTGAGAAGCGATCAGGGACGTACACACGCCAAGAGGTCTTGTTGCCGCCTGCTGGGTGTGGACCTGGTTGATGTTGGCCATACGCTTGGCCAGCTGGTCTGCCGGGATCTCGTAGCCAAACTTGTAGCGCCATTCGGCAGCCTCGAATCGAGCCCGGGTGACTTGGGCTCTAGCATCGGCTGTTGGGGTTCAGGGAGACCCGGACGGTCACCATTTGAGATAAGCATATCAGGGGCCATCCAAGTCGAGCGGTGGTGTTGGAATTGATGGGTCCGAAGAAGGCATCCGGACAAGGCGCCGATCGGGAAAGGGGTCTGTGAGCATGACGGACGATATTTTGTCGGGTGGGGCTGCTGATTGTCGAGGACTCTGCTGTGCTATCCAGTCCAGCGGATCCCGCAGCCGCTCTCGCATTGCCCGCTACCGAGTCGTACCGATCAAGCCTGTCATGACGCAGCCAATCTTGGGGGTAAGCTGAAAGACATGGGTGATTGTCGAGGGATCCAGCAACTTGTCCTGGAAGGTCCAAAGCCAGAGGGAGCGATCGACCCCGGCCACAGCGGAGGACCGCGAGGAAAACGAGTTTAGGCATCTGCACACACTGCCCACAGCAATGCACAACAGGTAACAGCCGCAAAGCATACGGACGGGCAGACAGAAGCGCGCTGTTCTGCGGATGTGCCCGGCGACGGGTTCCCAGTCCACGTCGTCTTAGCGGTGATATGCTCCAACGGCGAGGCCAAGTGTTCTGCAGACATTGCTCGTCACCCCAGCGCTAGCAACGTACAGGGACTTTCTTTTGAGTGACGACAACCGCCGAGTCCTTGCCTCGGACTCCAACCGCGGTGATTCCGGCGTTTGTGATGGCTTTGAAGGCATATTCGACTTGGTACAGACGGCCTTCTGGCGAGAAGATCGTGATGTGTCGATCGTATCCAGCTGCATCAAAGTAACAGTAGCGTCAAGAAGCGAAGTTGCCACGTCTTGATGCTCAGCGGAATGTCGACGCAACGAGGAACGCAAACGCAGCCGTCCGCCCGATCGCGAGGCCACAGCCCCGCGGAGGCGGCAGCACATGGATGGCTGGGTCGCAATGCAGATATCCCGACGGCCGCCCCAGGAAGCGGCGTGATCGTCGCCATCCAGCCGGCCCCGCAGCCCACAATGCGACGTACCACCGGATCCTCTGCTCATGATGTATCGGCGGCGACGGGGACTGGGGCTCTCCGGGACAGGGAAGGCAGAAGCGGATGCAACGGATGCAGCGGATGCAGCGGATGCAGCGGATGCAGCGGATGCAGCGGATGCACAGCGGATGCAATAGCGGTGTCGAAGGCAGGATGGGCGACGGAGCAGGGCCAGCCAACCCGGCCGGCTATATCCAGCGGCTGCGTGTGTGTGTGCGTGACCTCATGGCGCCAGGGGCGGCGACGACCAGGGTGCCGCCACGTGCTGCTCGCGTGGCTGCGGCGCCGGCCAGGTGATCTGCACGGCGTCGCCCAAACTTTTTTTTCGCAACTCAGACAGCGTTACACAGGCGAAATTTTTTTTGGAGAGACGACCGCGAGACGGCCGCGAGGGCGAGGGCGCAGCCGAGACGCGATCGGCGCGGCTGCGCACGCTGTTTGTGTGCGCGCGGACACAGCGCACATGGGCCGGCGAGGCGCAGAGCGCTCCTCGCTGGCGGTCTCTGGTGTGCGGCGGTCCTGGTCGCTTTTCTGCCTCTTCCCAGGCTGCTCCAACCTGCCCAGGCTCGCCCAAATCCTCCCTCCCGGGTCCGTCTGCACAAGCTTGCTCGAGGTGTTGGCCTTGCCGTCTGATCAATAACGTCGCCCAGAGGCCTGTCAGCACATCTCCTCCTTGGTCCCCTTTCGTTCTGTCCCGAATCCGCCCTCCTGCCGTTCGCTGGTCACTTCCGTTGTCCTCTTGAACCCCACCCGCCACTCCTCATACGCCAACATGGACCCAGCTGCCCTCTATCAAATCTTTGGCGCCTCTTTCTCGTCCGATGCCAACGTCCGCATGCAGGCCGAGTTGGAGCTTCACAAGGTAAACCCAGCACTTCGGCAAGGAGCATTGGCCCGCCAGCACCGCAATCTGGTACAGCAATCTCGGTGGAAGCCCACGGCAGATGCGAAGGCCACAGCCGCAAGCACATACCGTCCTGGTCACTGCGTCTCAGCAAGAGGCTTTCGGCCGTGGCCAGAGTGGCTTGGCTATTCCATTCAGCATTGGCTCGCGCCGTCGACCTTGGGTCGAATCATCGGGCTCTCGATAACCGGTCATGGGAACTGCGTGTCCTAACCAAACATGATCCGAGACGGCCTCGCAAAATGCACAGGCTGCCGTTGTCGAAGCAGATGTGTCCATGCTTGGGTGGTCTTGTGCTCGGTGCTAACAAAGTGTGCATGTTGCTTCGATGCTGCAGCTTGAAGAAAACGATGGCTTCGTTTCCAGCCTCCTGCAAATCATCGGCACTCCAGCTTCAGAGCAGGCCGTTCGCCAGGCTGGTGGGTAGTCTGCTGACGATCGTATCGGCCCTTCGATGTTGTTTTTGCGGCCTTACAGCTCACACGGTGTCTCTATTCCGTCAGCCGCCATTTTCTTCAAGAACCGCATCCAGAAGGGATGGGAGCCTGCCCGTGACAAGGCCATCGGCGAAGCCGACCGTGCCATCGTGCGCCAGTCCATTGTCGAGGCCCTCTTGATTTCACCCGAAACCATCCGGTAATGATCTTTTCCCGGCAGCTGTTTCTGAAATCAGGCCCTGGCCAGAAAACATATTGGCGACTGCCGTGCTCTGTTTCCGGTGGCGCGCCTTCTGTCGACGGTTCCTGGCAGATCGCCATGCTGTGATTGTGGACCCCATGGAATATGGCTTGGTCGCTCGTACATGCCGTTGCCTCGGAGGCGCTCTGTGCTGATGTCACATCTTCGTCTTTCCCCAGCAAGCAGCTGATTGCCTCCATCAGCATCATCCTCAACTCGGACTATCCCGATAAGTGGCCCGGATTTCTCCAGAGCCTTCATTCGATGCTCCAGAGCAACGACTCCACCCACGTCTATGGCGGTCTTCTGCTCTTGAGGGAGCTCGTCAAGGTCTTCCAGTATGTTGCCGCTTTTGCGCAAACCGGCCGCTATCTTCGTCTGTCCGTCGCCATCGCCCTTCCTGAGTCGACGACGACTCAGTGCCCGTCCATCTCTCCACTATGTAGTCTCAAGAAGCTCGAGAAAAGAACTCCTCTGAATGAGATCATCCAGCTGGTCTTCCCGACCATCCAGGCCATTGCCAACGGCGTCCTCGAATCCGAGACGATCGAGGCTGCAGAGATCCTCAAGCTCGTCTTGAAGATCTACCACACGTCGATCCAGGTAGGAGGCCCTACTCTCTGCCCTTTGCAGCTCTGCCCAATCGTCTGGATAAAGCACTCACTCGGGCCTTGCTGAACCGCATCCCAGTACGAACTCTCGGCGATCCAGCAGGAATCTTCCTGGATCGTACCCTGGGGCAGCATTTTCATCAAGATCGTCGAGAAGCCTCCTCCGGCCTGCTCGCTCGAGGGCAGTGACGAGGATCGCGAAGCCCACGTTTGGTGGAAGACCAAGAAGTGGGCCTACCACTGCCTCCTCAAGCTCTTCTCTCGGTAGGTCTGCATGCGGTTCTCAGGAGCTGCTGGTACGACAGGACCTGCCATCATGAGCCTTGTCAACGAGTGGCTCCCCGTTGTCCCCCATACTCCAGTGTGCAAAGCCGCAATCTCTTCGTTGCAATTTTACCATCGCGAAAGAGCTGTTGTGTGCTGAATGCGAGTCATCCATTAAGCGAACGATATCTGACCACTGCGCGCTGCCCTCCCCTCTCAGCTACGGAACCAACCTCAAAGATCCTAAATACGGTGCCTTCGCCGCCACTTTCCTCAACCACTTTGCCCCCAACATTCTCCAAACCTTCCTGGCCCAGATCCACCAGCATGTTGCCGGCCAGTGGCTCTCGAGCCGTGTCAAGCAGCAGCTCGCCACGTTCATTGCCGACTGTGTCAAGCACAAGAATACCTGGGCGCTGATCAAGCCTCACCTCGAGATGCTGATCCAAAACTTCATTTTCCCTGCCCTCTGCTTCAGCGAGCAAGATCAGAGCGTCTGGGAAGAGAACCCGGTCGAGTTCATCAACAAAAAAGTCGGTCGGTATCGTCGCCTTCACTGATGGCCTTCGTGGAGTGCGTGGCACTTGCACCTTCGCGCTCTGGGAAAAGTTACTGGCGATCCGATCTCTAATCGTGCTGTCTTTGCATAGATCCCATCGAGAGCTTTTATAGCCTGTCTGCTGCCGCCGAGGTTCTCCTCATTGGCATCGTCCGCGATCGTTTCTCGCAGACCTTCATCCCCGTGGTTACCCTCATCAACAACATCCTCACTCAGTATAACAGCACTCCTGAGGGCCAGCGCAACCCTCGCCACAAGGATGGCGCCCTGAACATGATGGGTGTTCTTGCCTTTGATGTGCTCAAGAAGCAGGTGAGAGTCTCGAGTGTGTCAATGGTCGCGGATCTACCTGCTCGAGCAGATTGCAGTCGGCCCTCCATTTGCTGACCCATCATTTCCGCCACCCAGTCTTCGATCAAAGATCAGATGGATCAATTCCTTATTACCCACGTGTTCCCCGAATTCGATAGCCCCCACGCTTTCCTGCGTCTGAGAGTGAGTCTGCGCTTGTATCTTTTGCATCATGTGCTCAGACGCATAGCCTCTGCCGTTTCTGTATTGACCAGAGCAGAGCGCGCTGAGGGCTGAAGCTCCTCGCCTGAGCCGCTGAACGCTGACCTTGATATTTGCTCGCACAGGCTTGTGACCTGATCCACCGTTACATCGATGTGGATTTCGCAAACCCCGAGGTAGGCCGAATCGTCGGAGTTCACAGCCCGCCGCGGCTTCTCGAGACTGCTCTCCGTGCCATACTGCTGACTGTCGCATCACGCCGTCGCTCACATCCTCGTGTGTGGATTTCGTTCAGCACAAGATCTTCTCCTTCCAGAAGGTCCTCAACGCCATGCAGGACCCTGAACTTCCTGTCCGCATCACTGCTGCTTTGGCTCTCGGCCCCTTCCGGGAATACGCCGAAAGTGGGTTTTTGTCCGTTGCCTTCCGCTTCTGTGAACTTTTTGGCCTATCTCGGCCCCATCCTCGAGCAATGCAATGCTCTGTCAAGGAGCTGGCTTGTTGCTGCTGCAGGGGCTGACCAATGACTGTCTCCTCCCTTACCACCACTGATAGTCCACGCTGCCATGATCCCCCATGCACCGGAGATCATGCAGGCGTTCCTCAACCTCACCAACGAGATTGACATGGACACGCTGTCCGACGTCATGGAAGACTTTGTTGCCGATTACGCCGAGCAGCTGACTCCCTTTGCTATCCAGCTGACTACCCAGATGGTAAGTGGCACTTTGCGTCGGCCAGAGGCGTCTCTCGATGGGTGGATACTCCGTCTTTGGGGAGAGCCTTGTGCCACCATTAACCAGTGCCGTTCATATCCGCATTTCAGACCGCCACGTTTATGCGTATCCTTGGCGAGGTCAACTTTGACAGCGACGATCTTGAAAACCTTGACGAAGATGCCGACAAGATTTTGGCGGCCTCTGGTGTTCTCAAGACTCTCTGCACTCTGGTCGTTGCCGTTGATGCCTCCCCCGACGTAAGTAGTGTCGGAGTCATTGCTACTGTCTGCGCCTCTCTCCACTGCGGCAGTGCGTATCGTTTTCGTTGCGCTCTTGCCGCTTTCGTTGCGTTCTTGCCACTTTCGACCATTACTGAGCCTTGGTATCTGCTCGAACCAGATCTTGCGCCAGCTTGAGGTCCTCGTCGCCCCTATCATTATTTACGTCCTTGAAAAGAACGTCATGGGTAAGACTTTGAAATGGTGCCTCACCTGCTCGAAATGGTACCTCCCCTGCTCCGCGTATTTGTACGCCCTCTCACTCAGGATCTCGCACACAGATCTCTACGAAGATACCTTCGAGCTCCTGGATTCGTGCACCTACTGCCTGAAGGCCATCAGCCCCGTCATGTGGACTGTGTTTGACTATGTCTACCGCGCCTTCAAGGCCGATGCCGTGGACTATATCCAGAGTAGGTGTTGAGATCTCCAAGTTTGGCAGTGTGCCGCACCGCTTTACAACTGTACCTCGCACAGCGAGCCAACTCCACGATTTCCCTCCCGCAGATATGCTTCCTTCTCTGGACAATTTTATCTCCTTCGGCAAGGAGGTCTTCGTCCAGAACAAGGCTTACCAGCACATCATTTACGATATCATCGAATCGGTAAGATGGCTGGCGATACCAGCTCCTTCTGGTCATTCATTCGGCCGACCCGCTTGTGGCTGCTACCGTGCCGCCTACTCTCCAGCTAACAATGGCTTGCCTTGTCCACAGGTGTTTGTCTCCGCCCAGGCCGGAGAAACCGACCGAATCTATGCCTGCCAGCTGATCGAGTCCTTGCTCCTCAACCTCCGTGGCCAGGTTGATCAGTACATCCCCCAGTTCCTCGACCTTGCTTTCCGCTACCTCAAGGACGACACCCAGGCCATCCGCTCCCATCCTTTCCGCATCCATTGCCTCGAGGTCGTCATCAACTGCATCTTCTACAACCCCACTGCGACCCTGGCGCTTCTCGAGCAGGCGGGCTTGACCACCACCTTCTTCACTCTGTGGTTCAAGCATCTCGAGGACTTTACTCGTGTTCACGACAAGAAGCTCTGCATCAGCGCGATCTGCGCCATCATGGATCTTCCTGTCGAGTCGCTGCCTGCCTCGGTGCAGTCCGGCTACGCCCAGATTGTTGCCGTCATGGTCTCGATCTTTGATTCCCTCCCTGCTGCCCTCGAAGGTGAGACTTTCTCTCCGCCAGCATAACCGAGGCCCTAACTCTCGTGCGATGATATGGATCGCGGCTCAGAGCACGATTGTCTCGCTTCACTGCATTCGATTCTGGATACGCCACTAACGCTGCTCCAACCTACCTGATGTCGCTAGAGCGCCAGAAGGTGATCGACGATAGCAATGCCGACTGGGAAGAGGATGAGGACGATGACGAAGGCGACGAGGATCTCGATGAGATCAACGACGACGACGAAGCCGGTGGCGACGTTGCCAATATCAGCGAGGAAGAGTACCTCGAGTTCCTGAGCAAGGAACAAGGCAAGATCAGCGCGGGCGACGACGACGAAGACGACTTTGACGACTGGTTTGTCGAAGACATCATGGAGGAAGACCCCTTCCACACCACGCCTCTCGACGACGTTGATGCCTACATCCGCTTCCAGGAGACTCTCAACAGCATTGCAAGCCGCCCCGCTGCCTTTACTCTGCTCAAGCAGGTCGTCAATGCCGAGCAGCAAGCCAAGTTGGATAACATCATAGTGACTGCCAACGACAACCGGGTCAAGCAGGCTGAGGCCGCCGCCAAGAAGCAGCAGCAGCAGCAGGCCTAGAGTACGGCGCTACACTTTGTTACCTTGGCCCCGGATGTGAGGTCAACTCCATATTTCTATCGTGTTTTGCGTGTGTGCGTATATCTGGTTTGCATTTCTGTCTTGCTATTCCATTATTGTCTCGCTCTATCACTCCCCCCCCCTATTTCTACTTCCACCATTCCCTCGCCAATCCATGCCCGCCCACGTTTGCCCCTCCATCCTCTGTTGTCGTCGATTAGGCCAATCCCCCTGTCTTTTGCGAGACCCAGTGTCTCCTCGATCTTCCCCGATCCCCCACCCTTTGTCCTCTGGTTGTCGTCTGTGCTTCGTTTGGTTGCTGCCTGGCATAGATGAGTCTCATCAACATACTGCGGTGAGAATCAAGTTGGGCGACGACGTGTACAGCTTCCCCAAGAAAACAAAAGCGGCACCCCCCCCCGTTATTTCAGAATACTTGATATGTATTTGAGTGGCATCCATGATAGCCATTGATCCGTCGTTGCCGCTATGGGTGTCACCAGTCGCTGGCAGCGGGATGTTGATCTTGGGTGTTGCTCTTGCACGAGCCATCGTCTGAACCATCACCATCACAGCCATGGCATGGCTTGAGCACCGCGATTTGACCCGAGGAGGAATCCTTTCTACCTGGCAGCCAGAGATGCAGGCCAGCGGATCAATTGGACGGCCTCGCAGCTTGTTAGTCATAGTCCGAGTGGCCCTGCTGCCGCTGACGGCGCTGCAGATATGACCGTATGTCCTTGACTTCGTTGTTGCGAGATGCCGCTGCCGCAACAGACACATCGCATCCCTGCCGAAGCAGCAGCTTGACAACACCAGCATGGGTGTTGCATTCCGCGGCGAGCCTCAGCGGCATCTGGTCCGAGACGAACGGATCGGCACCGTTCCTGAGCAGCAGCTGGACCAGCCCAACGTTTCCGTTCATGGCAGCCATACAGAGTGCATCCTCCTCGGCAGCATGGATGTCTACGCCCGAGTCGATCAGCAGCCTTGCGAGCGAGACGGCCTCGGGCAGAGAGTCCTTGCACACAGCTCTGAGAGCGGCGCTCCCTTGGGTGTTGACGTCGGCTCCGTGAAGAATGAGGTACTCGACGAGTGCCGCATTGCCGCTCTCGACCGCCAGCAGCAGGGGTTCGTCCTGGTCGAGGTGGATGTCAGCCCCGGCTTGGGCCAGGATCCGGACGGTTTCGAGCCAGCCGGCGGAGCAAGCATTGCGAAGGGCCTCGTTGTTGCCGGCCTCGATCCATGCACCACACCGGACCAGCAACTCCACGATAGATGAGTGTCCGTTGAGGCTGGCTTGCCGCAGCGCAAGGTCGTCGCGAAAGTGGATATCGACGACATGGCCGCTACGTCGGTCGCTCGCATCGATCGAGACGAATGGCTGGTGAAAGCCGAGGATACGCTTGACCAGGTCAAGCTGTCCCTCTCGCGAGCAGCAGACGAGACTGGTATTGCTCGGCAATGCACCACAGTCCAGGAGCCGGTCGACCCAGCTCCAGCGAGAGCGCTGGGCAGCCGTTTCGGAGGCCTGTTCAAGATCAAGCAGCGAGTGGACGGAGATCAGAAGTCCGCGCTGGACGAGATGCTCTGCCCAGGCCAGGAAACGCCGACCAAGGACGTCCTGCTCTCGGTCAATGAGAGCGGCCAGAACCGACTTGCTCTCGCAGGCAAAGTGGATCCGACAAGCCTCCAGCAGCTCGGAAAAGAAGCCGAACCGCAGGACCAGTGCATGGCGAAGCCTCATGTTGGTTGCGGCAAGGCGCAGAAGGTCTCGTGGTGTGCTGAGAAAGGTCGAGACATTGAGGAGGATCTCGATGGGCAGCTCGGCGAAGGGGACTGCGGGGATGCTCGGAGCCATGGCGGCTCAACCAGCGCGAGCAGACGAAGAACACGATCGCTGACGGGAATGTTCCCGGCACAAAGAGGGACATCCCGATCACCGCATTCACGACTGCAATAATGGACTTGGGCCTGTACAGTTGATCCAGAAGAAACGGGACAGTCACTTTCTGCCCTTGGGCAAGAGAGCGAAAGTCGAGGGTGTGGCGAACGGTCATGGCAAGTAAGCGTTGGTGTTGGGCAGCAACATATCTGCTCAACGACTAACACTATCAATTTTTTCCGGCCCCTCGCGGCTGCTCATCTCGGTCACCTGAAAGTCACGTTGGATGTGGTGCAGCAAAAGTTGGAATCCGGCCATCGTCCGTTGAAGGCATTTGATATCACCTTGAGCCGATTGACGGTGGTGGTGGGCAATTGGTGTGGAGGAATGACCAATTGTATCATTGTTGGAAGCTCCACTCCGATTGCGGACAAGAACCACCACCATCTGAATCTCTCTGGTTGGAAGCCTAGTCAAGCGTGGCTGTGTGTCAGCGAGATGACATGATCGTTTGGCTATCAGGCAAGACTCACCTTGACAAGATGTCTTCCCACGACTGATTGAGCGAGCGATGCGTTTCTGGATCTGAATCAAGGACGCCACTGCGCAGTATCTCTGCCAGCCCAAAATGCGCTGGTTTTGAGGAGAATTTTTCTTCCCCAAGGGCAGAACCAGCCATTGTCGCTATTTTCTCGCCAGATGGCTCCCCGCAAGCGAAAGGTACCACCCAGGCGACCAAGTGGATCCAGAGCACCCACAAGATCCTTGGTCTGCAGCAATGGATGAGCACCACACCAAGTCCCAAGATCCCTGGGTTGGCTTCATTCCTGCAATACATTCGCCATGTGTTCGATGGAGACATGCTGGACAAACAGCTGTACTTCAGCCTGACCCGGCGACGGCGATTCAAGCGACTCGATCTCCACAGCAAGCGACAGCGCACCGTCCACGAGATGTGCAAGCAAGTCATCGACCAGGCACCGAAGGAGACCGAAGTGGTGATTGCCTTTGGGAATGCATCCTGGAAACAGGGGAAGGGATATGCCTCCAGTCCCAGGAGACTCAGGTTCGTCAAATACTTTGAGCAATTCCACCATCACCAGAGACGCCCACCAGACCGATCCGTCTCCAAGATCCATGTGTGCTCGGTGAACGAGTTTAACACATCCCAGGTGTGCTCACACTGCCGGGAATTCAAGCGACTCGAGAAGGTCGAGCATCTCGATATCGAGAAACCACACTTTGTCCGGAGCTGTGCAAGCTGCCATACGCTGTGGGATCAAGACATCAATGCAGCCAGGAACATGATCTCGGTATGCCAGTCGATCATCGCCACAGGAGATCGGCCGAGTGTATTCAAGACCATGCTTCCCAAACCAACCAAAACCACTCGATTGCCAACGAAGACAGGAGTGCAATGCCATGGCCTGCCCACTGGGCCTACAAGTCAGTCAGCGGGCTTCAGAAGCCAGAAAGTGACTGTCCCGTTTCTTTCTGGATAGACTGTAAGTATCTCGCACTGTTGAGTATTTCGACAGTGGATGCCGGGTCGTCCATATTCTGGGCAGTCCACTTCGGGGTTGCCTTCCCTCTTGGGATGGTCGATGGGAGGTGGTTGACTCCCTTGTGCAAAGTGTGTGTGTGCAAAGTGTGTGTGTGTGTGACGGCGAGAGGCTTCTCGCCTTCCCTCGGGGGTCTCTCGCCAGAGACTGCTCTTCTCGCCGACCGAGGTGGCTCCGAGAGCGCGTTTTTTCGTTCTCGCTCATTTTTTTAACATGAAATTTTTTCATAGTGTAAAATTCGGGGTGTCCCGTTTATTGGATTGGTTGTATTTGGGCCCAGAAACAAGCGACCGGCTGCCTCGAACATACCACGCCCTGCTTCATCGACGCTGTGCCCAGTTTCGCATGGCGGGACCCGCAGCGAAATAAAAGTACTTCCTTGGGCCAACACACTCACTGCTCAGTCTCTCACAGCCGGCTCGAGCTTCATGGCATGTTGCTTGGGCGGATTTGCCGGGATGGGAAACTTTTTGATGGGCAGCTTGAGAGGCTGGTTGCGCTTCCAGAACTCGATCAGCGAATCGCCGACTTTGTGCGGGACGTCTTCTTGGATAGCATGTCCGGACTCGGGGTAGATGGTCATCTGGAATTTGCCTGCACACATTGTTTGCCATATTCAGGAGCGAGCGACACATGCGGGAGTGGGCGACACTGGTGCCGATGATTCATGCCCACCAGCCATATCGGTGGTATCACCGCAGCGAGTGGCGATCCTTCAACGGGACGGCCGCTTGTGCCGACACATACCTTGCATCTGACCGATGGTCAGGGGCTTGTCGAGCCGATCCGTCCCTTCATGTTTGAGGTAGCTACGTTAAGTGATTCCCCGGGGCCCCATTTGGTCCCAGATTCCCAGCTCGAAACGGCCGGATCCACACAGGAGAACGATCATTCACTCACCTGCAAGGATCAGCAGTCGTGCTCCTCTGACGGTCAGGAACTTTAACGAGAGATCCGTGAACCATCCTGGTGAGCGACAGATCGGTTAAACTCGACCGTCAAGAGCCGTCTGCGGTGCGTACGATCCCGAGCCCAGGTGCAATCAGGCAACAATTCAGTGGGCCTTACCCATCCAGTATGGCTCCGAGTTCAGCAGCTTGGCCCTCCATTCATAGTAGAGGACTTTGGAGGAGTCGGCGCCCATAACGGGAACCAACTGGGACGGGATCGAGACACTGGCTGCCTCATGGTTCTTCACGGTATTGCTGTGGAGACTAGCAAGACATAATCCGCAACACATCAGCCCCTGGATCGATCTGCCCTTTGCCAGCAGGGCGTCCGAAGCTCCCTTGCGACATTGTCCCTCGCTCCAGCTTACGCCCAGTCGATAGCCTCGGCGGGCGACTTGAAGCGACTTGGGCGGGATCGGATCAAAGACCGCATGTGCTGCAACGAATCAATCGCAGTTCCTGCAACGAGCCGGCAACCACCAATATGGCAAGCCCTGGAAATCAGTAACCCGATATGATGGGATCGACAGAACACATGTGCATCCAAACCGCCCATGTTGGCATTGCTCTGCGAATGCTCTGCGAATGCTCTGCGAATGGCCCAGCCGCTTGGTTTGGCTCATACACTGTTCTGCATCAGGACTCACCCTCAACGACGTCAATGACGACGACGCCCAGAACGTTCTTGATCAACTTGCGGGAGGCTGCATCGACCACGACAGGGCCGCCCATGCTGGAGTGAGTCAGCAAGGCAGGTTGTGGGTCAGCGGATGAAGCCGGTTCGCACGGTGGTCGTTGACTCGAGTGTACGGCTGTCGATGCAAAGCTACCTGTGTCCGACCAGAATGACTTGCTCCGGCAGTGTAGGGTAGAGGAAATTGACAACATTGGCAAGATCATCGGCGAGTTGCGCCAGACTGAGGTTGTCGTCGTCCGAGGTGTGGGTGGATCCTGCCAAAAGCCATCCGCGGTCACAGCAGAGTCAGCAACTGAACACTGGCTCAAAATCCATCCAGAGTTAGCCCCATCCCCCAGCCTCATCGGTGCATACCAGGCTCTGCCTTTCGACCGAGAACGCTCACCGTGCCCACGACAGTCCATGCAGAGCACCGAGAAGTCGTTCTGGAGCTGCGACTTGATATGCGCCGAGACCAGGGCCCAGGTCAGGGCCGAGTGGCCGCCGCCATGGTGCATAATAAACAACGGGCCGGCCTGGGATCTGATTTGGTAGACTCGAAAGACGTTGAGGACGCAAAGCAAGCCAAGTCAAGGATCAAGAAGCGGGAGCCGGCGCTGAGCGCCAGAAGCATCCAGGACGAGATCGGCGATGCGAGCGCGCAGGCCGCTGTTTTCAGATGGAAGTAAAAGGATATATCGTCTGTTTCGGGCAGCCGGACGTCGTCGCAAGAGTCGAAATACGGGGCCCACGGGGCGGTTGCGGGTGCAGGTTCGGCCTGGCTCATTGATGGTGGAGATGCAGTTGCAAGTCGATCTCGCAGACACGCGCCCATCAGATGCTGTTCAGGGCCGGCGAGCACCGGGGCGGATCGGCCTGTGGCGATGCGTCACGTGGTCGTGTTGCAGGCATTTTTCTGCCGCCTCTGCGGAAACGACGGGCCAGGTTCGTCAGCCAAGCACCGATCGATCAGCCATGTCCGGGAAGCGCAGAAGCGAGACCGCGCAGCATGCCCACCGCAAAAAGCTGAAGAAGGTCTTCAACAAGGCAAGTGAGCGAGCGAGGAGCAGACCGAGGCATCTGACGCCAAGCGAGACGGCCGGGATCAAACTCGGCGCAATGTCCAGCGATTCACTGCGAGCAGCCCCGATCGACGACACCACGGGCCGATCGGTCTGTCGATGTGTTCGGCGAACGACAGGAAGCACACCGCCTCACGGGAAGCTGTGTCATCGTCTAGCACGGATCCTGTTTCCCTCCTTCGATCGGCCGCGCTCGTGTGAACAGCGTCGGTGGAGCATCGGCATCCGCATGATATACGATTGGCTCACAATACACCTTGGTGCTGGTGCGGAACTCTAGCCGGCAGAGAAGCACAACCGGCCCTTCCAAGTTGAGCCCGGCATGGTCGGCGTGTTTGTCTCATGCACGCTGGGCCGCGAAAAGTATTGCATCAAGGAGCTCTACAATCTGTTCGACGAGGTATGTTCTTGGCGTGGCTGTGGATCGTCGAAGAGGCCCGACGAACTGCGAACCAACGATGCGGCCGTGCGGGCTTTGCAGGATTTTCATGCTTTGTGAATGAAGCTGATGCCATGTGCGCATTTTCTCATCGTTCCAGTATGCAGAGAGGCTCTACGGAAAGGATATCGGTCTGCTCGACAAGCCAGGCGCAAGTCAAGGAAACGATCTGGAGGACGACCCCGCAGAGGACGACGACGACGATGAAGACGAGTCGTTTGAGGCAGCTTTTGCGAAAGAGGTCCAGGGCCTCAAGACCTCGCGTTCGCAAAAGCGGTTCGTGAACGTCAACATCAGCATCGATTGCTGCGTTTTCATGAAGGTGAGGGTTGGATCACACAGGCAACTGGTTGATTCCACGAGCCAGTCATGGGAAGATTCCATCAACCGATCTGATTCGACAACGCAGCGCACTTGATGCCAACGGCAATCCTGTCCCGGGTGCTACCGATCCATCTACTTTGGTGCCAATCGATGCCAACCTCGGGCGAACTCCACCCACTGACCTCTTCATCTATGGCGCTGCTGTTTACGGCCGTATGTGTTCGTCCAAACCTTTAGTTTGCACCTCCGATCGTGCCCACCGAATTCGTCCACACCATCCTCAGCGATCTTTACGACACAAAACTCAAAAAGTGTCGCTATACACATCGCCTGATCCCCATCTCCGCCACAACGGCTGCGACCATGCCCTCGGTCGTGATCATGGCCAAGAATGTGCTGAAGCCACACTTCCACGACGCAGCCGAGCCCAAAAAGTTTGCCATTGTCTTCAAGGCAAGAAACAACGACAAGATCGACAGAGACGAGCTGATTGCGACCCTGGCCCAGATTGTCAACGAGACCGAAGCCAAGCACACAGTGGACCTCAAACAGCCGGATCTGGTCATCATCGTCGAAGTGTTCAAGGTGCGCTGTGTGTCCAGCTGCCCGTGTCTGGTACCAGAGCAAGATCGGGCTTGGGGCTGCTCTGCATCGATAGAGATTCATCGCTAAAGTCCCCTCCCTTCGCAGAGCGTTTGCGGCATGTCCGTTGTGGAAGACTACTACAAGTTCCGGCGATTCAATCTCCACGAGATCTTCGAAGGCGACGTCCATGACGGCCCGCGCGATCGGCAGCGCAAGTCCAAAGACGATAAGGGAGACAAGACCATCACAAAAGCGAATGCAAGTGTGGATGGTGCCGAGGACAGACCCGTCCAAGATAGCGCTGAGTCAAAGGAAGCGCTGTAGATTGATGTTTCCGGAGGGCAGATGCGGCTGGAGGATGACAGCTTTGCGCTGCCGTGCTACACACCGAGAATGCGCATCAAGCCACATAGCGAGAGTTTGTCGTGGACCCATACCGATCGCCAGCGGCGATTCTTGCACAGTGCACTGTGTACGGCGCCGGGTGATGCGACTCTGGTTCATTGTCGAGTCATTGATGAGATCGGGGTACTCACTCTCGCTGGCGACAGCTCTGTCTGGACTTGAATATACACATTTCTAGCTGCTGCCTTTGATCAACCTCCACGCAACAAGCAGCCTCGGATCTCGACTCGAGATCTGTCAAGGACCCGTTTCCGCTTTATCCCTCGAGAGTCGTATTATGAATCGTGCCAGGAAGTATCAAGTGAGGATAGCACATTAACCATTGCTTGGGCACACCAGAGCGCTCAAAATCGAGGAAACGGATGGGCCTCGGTGTTGAACACGTATTGGTCCAACGGGATGCGATTGTGGTCGTCAAAGAGGAGGTAAAAGTACTTGAGAGTTTCGCCCTGGAAGATTTAGACGATACAGGTCAGGAGCAAGTCCAGGGACGACACAGAAACAATCGATCCAGCCAGCCAGCCATCACTCAATCGCTCAGTCCTCTGTCTCTGCCCTGGCTCAAGCCAACCGATCAGCCTACCAAGAAAAAGGTCTCCATCTTTCCGCCATGTCCCCGCGGGTTCGGTGGAATGACTCGCACGTCGTCCTGGATTCCATCCCGCCCCCCATCAAAGTCAAACGGTATGATTGTTAGGGCAAATACTGTTATCGCCTTGAGGGGCCATCAACTCCTCTCCAAGCACCAGTCATACAGTGCAGTGCTTACCAAGCTCGTGTAGCCACCGGTCTTGACCCGGCACCACCGCTCAAATGCTCGGAAGATTCTCCACCCCCACTCGCGGTACTGGCGGTCGCCCGTGATGCGATAGAGGGTGAACAGGCTTTCGATCGTTTCAGGTCGGAGCAGGTTGTGTCCATCCAGCTGGTGGATGAAAAAATCGGGTTCGTCCGAGGGAGTTTGAGCGGCGGCTTCCACTGGCATTCCGTTTTCTCCGTTGGTAAGGACAGGCATTGGATTCCAAAAGACAATCTCTGGTGCCAGACCCGTCGCCGTCTGATTGTACATCTCAAAGCACGAGCGGGTGAGTTCCTCGGCAAGCGACAGGTCGTCTTGCTGCTGCTTCGAGAGGCTCGTGCGGCTCTGGGCGGTAACGGAGCGGCCGCCGGTGGCGAAGATGGCCAAGGTGGCCGGCAAAAAACAGACGAGATGGTCCATCTTGGGGCTCTGTTGTTCGTACACAAGTTCGCCGATATAGGTCAAGTTTCTGGAGCGAGAGTGCCCGACGAGATGCTTGCGGATTCCAGCAACGGCGTTGTTGAACTCGGTTCGATAGATTTCCTCGCCAGTCAGGAGGTACTGCTTTCCCAAATACTCTGCGAATCGTTGAATAGACATCCATGGTCGGAGGGCATATCAGAATGAAGCACGTCCATGAGGTCAGCGGGCAGGAGCAGGAGCAGGAGCAGGAGCAGGAGCAGGAGCAGGAGCAGGAGCAGGAGCGCTTCGTGATCAATAACACGCATGCATACCATAATACGAATCGCCGCGCGAGCCCAGACGGATCTCGGAGCCCTCGAACTGGCCAGATTCGGGCCGTATGTAGATTGGAACAAGCCCATCCGTCTTGGGCAGGGTTCGGACAACCTCCATGATCTTCTCAGAGACGTTCCAGTACTTGCTGTCGCCCGTCAGCTTGGAAAGGTACTTGAACTCCATCTGCAGCGTCGTAGCCTCGGCCGTGCTGCTGAGTCCGCCTGGCGCTGGCTCGGCATTTCCCGTCCCCAGGTTGATCGACGAGAAAGGGATGCCCGACGGAGTCGAAAAGGCGGGCATCAGGAACTCGGCCACCTCTACAGCCTTATTGAGGAACAGCCTGTCCTTCGAGAGGTGATATGTCGAGAGCAGGCCGCCGAGCACACGGATCGTGATCTCAAAGACGTTGGCGTTCTCGTCGACGTCCTTCCTGCCGAAACTGAGACCGGAATGAACATACGACTTTGCCTTTTCAAAGACATCGGTCTGTCCCATGATCAACGCCGTGTCCAGCGCATCGATGATGGTGAGGCCCATGTGAAACCAGTTGGAGCCTGTTCGGCTGATGGGAAGCAGCTCATCGTAGCCCCAGGCGTGGTCTACGTAGCCCATCCAGCTCCACCGGAAGGCGGCAGCGACCGCTTTCTGCCGCTTCTCCCAGAGAGCCGACTCAAGTTCTGCCGTGGGCTGGACAGGATCGGGTTCGTGAAAGTCAAACGGCTGTCGTTGGTGGTAGGACCAGCCATCGTTGGCAGGCCTGGCCTCCTCAGGCATTGGCAGAACGATCTTGGGGGACGATGGCGGATTCGACAGGATCGGTTGGCCTTGGCTTTCTGACTGGAGCTGCGACAGTGGAGCTCCGACCTCAGCCGACAGAGCTCCCGAGGCGAACGACTCGCTCTCGTGCTGCTCCGGAGCATCAACCCTGCCAGACGAGAACATAACCAGGGCAAAGACAACAAAGATGCCGATGGCTAGAATATATCTCTGGAAGAAACAGAGTGGACTCAGGGCGGTTTAGGCATCGTTCAACGAGCAATCAGTATACAACGGGCAATCAACATGATGCAAAACGCTGCGCTTGGTCGCGGAGGGGAACTGGTGATGAATCAGACAGGGGGTTTCATCCCAGCTCACCTTGGCGAAAGGCAAGCGCGGAGACGCCTTGGATGCCTTGGCGTTGTCGTAGTGCTCATCAGAGCGCCGAGAGGTCAGCCTATCGAGCAGAGTCGTCCCTGACGGAGCGGGTGTGGGATGTCTGTGGGTCGGCAATAGACTCTCGGGACGCATTCTGGGCTCGTCAGGGCTTGCAGGATTCGGGGGCGAGATGAATGCAGCGGGAACGATTGCCGTAGCGTGGCTCGACAGATGCAATGAAGCACGATGTATTGATGCCGATGCTGGCAAGGGCCGGATCTGGGGTTGAGCAGGTGGAGCCGTGCTCGAAGAGAGGCAGCTCGGGGCAGATCAACGGCAAGAAGTCAGACGCGATGTCAGGGCGGAACGCCAGGGAAAGGCCGTCAAGCAGCAGGAGCCCGGGCAGAATGCCACACCCTCCTATCAATCGGAGCCAATCATTTATTCACTGATCGACTCAAACTAGTATCCATGAGGCCGTTACGACCATAGCTGCAGATCAACACTTTTGATCTCGCGGGCGTCTCTGTGGACTCGAGTCCATTGGCGGTCGACCGGAATGGCGATCGGATATGTGATCGCGAGCCAGTGCGATTTTCGGTACAGGATGACGCTGTCGGGCCATTCTTCGCCATCGAGCTCTCTCTGCACAAGCTCATCGTCGACGATCATGCAGACGCGGCGGTATTCCTGCAGGAGCTGCTGCACCCACGACCGCACCTTGGGCGACATGGTCCAGTCGCTGCTGTCGTTGTTCTCGTCGTCGTCGTCGGTGATCGAGATGACGCCGCGGCTTCCGTCGCTTGAGAGAGAGTAATGGGCCGAGCTAACGTTGACGACCTTGTGGCTCTGCTCGCTCGGATGCAGCTCACGGTATTGCTCGTGAGTCATGATCTGCCATTCGCTGGTGCCGGAACGGGTGACGTCTTCGGGCTCGATATCCTTGATCTGGCGATAGACCGATCCGACAGGCAAGGCGACTGCTGCCATGGCACCCACAACTCCCAGCACGAGGACCGGAAGCGCAACCAGAAGCAGACCAGAGAAGCCGACTCCAACAAAGGCGATGAGCAGACCCAAGCCCCCGAGCGGAAGTGCGACGCTGAGTACCGTCGGGCCGACTACGAGCACCGCCATGGGGCCGACAAAAAGGATGAGGGTCATCCAGCCAAGCCCCTGGATAAACCGCTGGAACAGGGTATAGCGGGGTTTTAGATAGACTTGAGTCGGGTGCCGGTCCGGGCCAGATCCCCATTGGCGAGCCATCCAAGGAGAGGAGTGGAGCCGTCGATGCTGGAGACCGCACTGAACCTGAACCGAGGCGATGCCGATATGAGGCGAGGAGACTTGTGGAACGGATGTTCGTATCAGCGCTAAGGCGGCTGGCAGAGGCGGCAGGAGTAGAGAGTCAGAAACGGTTGCATGCGACTGTGTTGATGCGGCGACCGGAACTCGCTTTCCCAGTCCTTGTCCACCCCAGCCAAACATCGATGGAACTGACCCAGAGGCCGGGAAGATATGGGGAATCGGAGAGCATCCCGTGCGACAGCTTGCAGATGAGGATATTGAGCGGCTCCTCTGACGAGGAACGGCTGGCTGGGCAAGGCGCTCCGTGAGATTGGTCGAACCCAGAGACCAGAGTTAATCCTGGGGCGCAACATGTGTCTGGCGAGGGAACTCATGGCGCAGGTGGAGGACGGATCGGAGGCAGCAGTGCCCGAATTGATAGACAGCAGCGGGTCGATTCTCTGGGATCTGAAATCTGAAATCTGAAATCTGAAATCTGAAATCTGAAATCTGTGATCCTGGTCGAAGAGGACCGGCGCGGCGTTTTGTCTTGGCGCCAAGGCAGCCACAGAAAGCGCAGCCCAGACAGGAACCGACAAGCGTGCGTTCTCACTCGCTGTGCGAGCAGGCACCTGCCTCGGGAACATGGCTCTGCAAACGAAGCGCCCTTTCCGGCTGAAACAGGGCATTTCTCCAAGCGAGAACCGAACGATCGGCGGCTGGGTTGCTATAGAACTGTGCGGCTCTGCAGCTGTTCTGCCGTGCCACTGTTCCGCCGTGCCACTGCACTGCTGTACCACCGCACACCGACAGAATTGCTGCTGTGCGACAGAAGCAAGTCCCGACCTCTTGCCGCGCCACACAGATTCCAGATCCGCCGTCGAAGCCAAAATATTTGCAGCGGATGGTGGGAGAGGGCCAACCTGCGGGTTTTGGCCGCCGATCGTCGCCTCCACCATCTCCGTCTCTCCACCACTTGCTTGCCGTCTCAACGATGCTCGCTACCGACTCAGCCCAGGCGCGCCTGCTTCTGCTGGGCCTGGCCCCGGTTGCAGATGCGCTCTACCCGGTGTTCAGCACCAAGGTTTGTCTGTCTGCCGCTATCCGCTGCATGATCTGTTTCCTCAACTTTGGATGACTTGCTACCGTTTGCAAGGCTTCCGCCATCTGCTTCGCATGCCATTAACTGCAGCGGCTCTCTCTCACCTTCCGTCGCCCCGCTATCCCTCTCGCTTCCATCACCCTGCCATCCCATCGACCGCGGAGACATTACTAGACCCCGGCCATGATCACCACGAATCAGCCGACAATCTTGACGCTAACCTGGTACAGCAGCCCCCCACCAAACATCCAGTATATTCCGTCCACGGTCGATTTATCGTCTGCCTACAACGGCACCTTTGTCTACAGCATCAGCATCTCCCAACCCGAGGTAGCTGTCGTGCAGTGCCGGCACCGTTGCGTGCGACTCGTTTTCATCGGCCATCGCCGATTTCCATTGCTATTCAGCTTGCTTGCACTCCTTGCATCGATTATAAGCAGACTGATCACACCGCAATCCTCGGCTCGATGCACATGTCCTTCGCGCTTGCTAGGTCATCCAAAACATCGGCGTTTACTCGTACCCAACGGTACTGGAGCCGTCAATTACCCTGCCTCATGTCAACAACCTGACAGACACCCTGACGCTCGGGATATGTCTCATCGACAGCTCCAATGTCTACACCGAGTGCATCACTCCGCCCACCGTGAACATCACGATCCCAGGAAACGCCAGTGTCATTACCCCGTCGCCTCTGGCCAGCACCAATACCCCGACTGCCAGCTCAACTCTGGCTTTAAACTCAACCCAGAGCCCTGCATCCAGCAGCGATAGCCCATCGGATACATCCCTGCCGTCTCCGAGCAACTTACCGTCGCCCGATGCAACTCCGCCAGTCAACCTAACGCCCATCATGTGGGTTATCATCGGGGCAGTGCTTCTCCTCTGTTTAACAATCTGCGTCGTCGGCTATGCGATCTTTGGACACAGAAAGCAGATCAAGGTGGCCCAGCCGACCATTGCCGAGCCCGCCGCAAACCTCGATACCCCCAGTGGAAGTCCCAACACTGCCAGCAGCGAAAAGGCCCTGTACAGCCTGGGCTTCAACAACACCGAATCAAACCCTTTGCCCGAATATACCCCGGCGCTCAACAGCGAATGCGACTTTGTCCAGCCAGAACGGGCGGCCCTAGGCCGGAGCAGAACCGGATCGACATCGACGGGTCAGTTCGACCAAATGTATCGAGTCAAGACCCCTCGAAAGCGGCAGAACGAGGATGAACTCAACTTGGAAGCCGGGGACCTTTTGGTTGTCACAGAGATCTTTGAGGATGGCTGGGCGATCGCACGCAACCAGAACGGGGACATGGGCGCTGTGCCTCTCAATTTTCTGGAAGCTGGCCACATATAGACAAGAAACCATCTTTCCCAAATACAGTCGATCGATCGCATTCGGGAACCGCATCGTCCAGATTCCCACGGCGGCCCTGGCAGATGGAGCTGGTCGTGCGTGTTGGCCGGCGTATGTCCAGCACACTCGCTTTGTGCATCCTTCGTCGATGGCCGGACATTTCGCATCGGCTACACCGTCGCACTGACAGACCAGACTATTCCTCGGCCACATTTCCGCTGTCCTTGCCCTCGCTGTCGCTCAGAGCACCCCCCCCCGCCTGAGCCCGAGCCTATACTCGCTTGTGATCGCCTTCGTGTCGAGCAGCACTTGTGGACAGCCCCGCCCGGGCGACTGCGCTGCCGGCTGCGCCACGCACATATTTCTTTTTTGTTCTCCTTGCCGACCCAACCCGCACCATTGCCAGGCATCGCAGCAATCTCACCCAGAGCACACCGACAGACGATCGCCGAGCATGGGCAAGCACAAGAACAGAAAGCGATTTGGGCGGCCGCGGGCCACGCCCGTTGCGCCGTCCGACCAGCAGATCGCATCGGACGACACCATGGCAACCCATGTCAACCCGCAGGATGTTGCCCCGATCCTCAAGAAAGTACGATTCTGGCCTTGCAAACCTGACCTGCTCTCGGCCTCCTCGGCTGGGTGGATCGAGACATGGCGAGCCAGGTGCGGGCCGGGCGCCCATGCAGACGTTGACAAGCGTCCTTCAAACTCCCTCCCTCATCTAGCTCAACCGACACGACAAATCGGACGAGCGGTCGTGGGCTGCTGCCGCCATCTCGAACCTGGTTCAGGACCCTGCCACCCTCAAAGTCCTGCTGTCGGGGGGTTTGGTCTCGGCCCTCATCGGAGCCCTGAGTGACCCTCATCGCGAAGTCGTTGTCGAGGTTACCGGTGCCTTGAGGTTCGTGCACACCGCTTGGCTCTCGTGCTGGACAGGTTGCATTTGGTGTTTGGTGTTTGGTATTTGGTGTGAAGCACCGGGGATGTCTCGGTAGTGCTGTCGTCGTCGTCGTCGTCGATCGATCGATCGGGGCTGGGGCTGTTCTTGGGCATTCCATCGACACCCTAGTCCGAGGACATCGAGGGATCCTCGCTCACATCGCTATTGGTGCTCTTATGGATGACTCCAGGAACCTGGCCGTCGTTGGTGGCGATGATGTCTGCAAAGAAATGGTGCGCAAGGATATCTTGACACCACTACTGGCCCAGATTCCTTTGGTAGGTGTCGTTTTCCTCATTGTTCCGACTCTGTCTGGCCGTCGATGTGTGGCCGTCGATTATGCATCCGCGACCAGAGATCACTTGCTTCGTTGGCCCTTCGTCTGTCTCCTGTCCGTCGCCCGCTTACTCAACGCCTGCATCTCACCTCTAGCTCTCCGAGTCTCTGACTCGAATCGTCACCAAGGCCCCCTCGGAAGGACCCGAGGACGATGTCAACCGAAAAACCACGATCGACTGCTCTGAACAGGTCATCTCGCTGGTATGGTCGCTATGGTAAGGAAGCCTCCTGGCTGGTGCGGGTTCTTGGCAGCTTCATTTCTCGGGAACACAAGGCTCGCAACAGCATCAACAGCAACGTCCCTTTGCGGCCCATCGTACCTGCCTGACATTTCTTGATCGTCTCCAGCGAATCGTCGGACGTTGCCGTCAACCGCGTCACCCAAAAGTCGACCCTTGGCTTCTCATGGAGATTTTGAACCCGGAACACGACTTCATCCCGAGCCTGGTCCAGGCTGCGGGCCAGTGCCTGAACACCATCACGGAGGAGAACCAGCCCTGCCACATGGCGTTCCAGGCCAATCCGCGATTCTGCGATCTCCTTGCTGCCATTGCCAACGGCGACATTGAACACTTCAACAATTGGGACGAAAACAGGATACAGATCCGGGTGCTGGCTGGCAGCATTCTGTACAATGTGCGCGATGCTATCAAGGTGCAGCCCCTCGATCTCTGCAAGCAGATATTCCCGGCCATCTCCACGACGCTCGACTATGATGTCAACCGCGCGATCGAGTTGGCCTGCAAGGCGTCGACAGAGGTACGGCTATTTGCAACGTTGTGAAGCGCACCGCCTTAAAGGTGGGATGTCGAACAGCCGGACCATCGAGGACATTCGCTGACTCGACGATTGCGTCGTCTCGTAGATCCTGAGCGGCGAGGTCCCGAAGAATCGGGCAAATACGTCCGTCTTTCGTCCAAGAACGAGGTAGGACCCCTGTGATGGCTTGATATCGATCTTGAGCCACTGCCATCTGTCTTGATTAATGAACCGTCTTGTGTTTTTCCAGAATTTGATGGTTTCTGCTGGAGGCAGCCATGTTGCCACTGTTCAGCTGGGATTGGAGCTGCTCGCCAATATCTGCGCCGACGATATCCCGGAGGTAGGATCGAGTTGTCCCGGAGTCGCGGACCAATCTCTGTTCGCCGACATCGAGGGGATTCGTGACGAGAGGCCGGGCCAGTTGTTTTTACAGAGACAAGCTTGCCCACGAGTCATATCGGCTGGCACATGTGCTGCTTGGCTTTCACAAATCTCCTCGAATGAGCCACCAAGCACGTAGCTGACTTTGGCCGCTTCCCCGTCATCAGAGGAGAACTGGGAAGAGATGGACGCTGCCGAGGAGGAAACGACGAGGTCGAGCTCGACGAGGATCTACAGGACGTCATTGCTTCTGAATCGCAACCGGCCGAGCCCGAGAACAACGAACGCAACCACCTTCTGGACCAGTTCAACATTCTGCCCCGGGTCCTGAAGCTTGCATCGGGCTTTTGTGGTTCCCATCACCAACGATATCATCAGCTCCTTTGCCTCCGAGTTAGCCCAGCTGCAGTATCGCGCGCTCGGATTGCCTGAACAACATCCTCGACAATGTGCCGGGCCCGTGGTACCAGTCCGAGGCACCCAAGCAAGTCTGGATATGGCTTTTTGATGTTGCCAATCGCGGCGCACAGCAGAGCGGCCCGAAGCTGGAAGGCTCGGCTCTCGAGCTCGTGGAGGCATGCGTCTCAGCGA